>NW_021460932.1:0-851 GCF_001605985.2 Dendrobium catenatum
TTTACCCATTCATCCCAAGATGATGTCCTCTGGATTTGTCATTTGATCTATTCGTCTAGATAATTTAACCCATTTGTCCCAGGATGATGTTATCTGGATTTGTCATTTGAACTATTTGTCCACATGATTTAACCCATTCATCCCAGGATGATGTCCTCTAGATTTGACATTTGAACTATTCATGCAGACCCTTTTACCCATTCATCTCAGGATGATGTCTTCTATTATGTAAACTTGTAGTTTGTTCTACTTTTTCTTACCAACGAACCTTGGCAATAACTGTTCGTACAGGATAAACCATATTCGTACGGGACGATGATCTGGTACGAAGGTAGTTCATACCAATTTATATTGAGTTCATATGCAACATTTTTTATATTGTTCGTATGTACGAAATTTGATTGTACGGGACGATCATAAACGTTCAATAATTGAAATATTATAGTTTTTGGATGGTTTTTATTGTCTTTTCTATATAAATGGTCCACTTAAGAATGTCATGCAATCTTTTTGTCACTTGGTCTCCATACATACTGAAGGGATTTTGAAAGAGTAAGTGAGAGAGAGAGAGAGTGTTTGAAAGAGATTTCTTACTATTGGAGTGCGAAGGGTTCACTTGGTTACTCAAAGGTAAGGATCTTAGTGTGTAATTTATGATTACTTCACTCTTTTTTCTTTTCTTTCTAGATTTCTTGTGAGAAGATCTTTCAAGAAGATCCGATTCTCTACCAACACCTGAGGAGTGTGAATAGCCTAAGGTTCTCTGCCTGCACTTGGAGAGTGTGAACAGTGAAAGGTACTCTACCTACACTTGGAGAGTGTAAAAGGACGACGGTACTCTACCTTTACTT
>NW_021460933.1:0-235 GCF_001605985.2 Dendrobium catenatum
ATTAAAAATAATAATAATAGAAAATAAAAATAACCTCAAACGGTTCCTAGCTCTTTAAAAGCTCAGCTGAGGCCTAAGGATTATATCTAAGCATTATCACTTTTTTATTTTAATAATCTTTAATTTTTGGCGTCTCAAGTACAAGTGGGTAAATTGACAGCCTGATCATTAAAGAGGCTTGAACCAGTTTGGCCGGCAATGAATAGAACAAAGATTTTAGGCAGCTTTGCTCTCT
>NW_021460934.1:0-251 GCF_001605985.2 Dendrobium catenatum
CTTCACAAATTTCTTCAGTTCGTCCAGTACTAAAGTGAGATCGTACGGGACTAACAGCACAAAAAAATCAGCTTTTTGAAGGGTTTCGTGTAGTAGGGCGGTACTTTGGTAGAACTCTGGACGTCAGGTAGTGGCCCAGCAGAAGTCTAGGCTTCAAGTGGTGTTCCGACAAAGCAACGGCGTCAGGTGGTAGTTTAGCGGAGGAGAGGGCCTTTGGAGAAGATGAGGGCCTCTGGCGAAGGTGAGGGCCT
>NW_021460935.1:0-233 GCF_001605985.2 Dendrobium catenatum
AATCAAACTATCAATAGAATATTTATTCTAATTTTTTGATTCACAAATAGCAACAACTTTGACATCAAACTTATGAAGTAGACAACGTAGAATTTTATTGACTTTCTCAAAGTTTAAAAATTCTTTATCAAAAGCATGTAATGATGTTATAATTTGAATAAACCTAGATCGTCTCATAAGATTTCATGCAAAATAGTTCATAATCATACATTAAAATATTCAACTTGGATTGC
>NW_021460936.1:0-1013 GCF_001605985.2 Dendrobium catenatum
GATACCAGAACTCATGGTAGACATTGCCTCCTCACATACTATTTTCTCATTCTTGGATGGCTCATCGGGTTATAATCAAATCAAGATGGCCCCAGAAGATGAAAGAAATACGGTGTTCAGAACACCTATTGAAATCTTTTGTTATAAGGTGATGCCATTTGGATTGAAGAATGCCGGAGAAACCTATCAACAAGCCATGACCCGTATCTTTGACGACTTAATTCACAATCAAGTTGAGTGATATATTGATGATTTAGTTGTCAAGAGCAAGGTCAAAGAGGCTCACCTGTATGACTTAAGAATTGTTTTTGAACGGCTGCGCCGCTACGATTTGAAAATGAATCCCCTAAAGTGTGCCTTTGGCATCACCTCAGGGAAGTTCTTAGGATTCGTAGTGAGGCACCACGGAATCGAGATTGACCCTGCTAAAATTGAAGCCATCTTGAATATGCCATCTCCTAAGAGGCTCACCCAGTTAAGGTCTCTACAAGGTAGATTGACGTATATAAGGAGGTTTATTTCTAATCTTTCCGGGAGATGTCAACCCTTCTCTGTCCTTGCAAAGAAAGACGCTAAGTTCGTATGGGACGAGAAGTGCCAAAAGGCTTTCAATAACATTAAACAATATATTTCTAATCCGCCAGTTTTGGTAGCTCCAATTCCATGGAAGCCGTTAATCCTCTACACTGTAGCCTTAGATGAGTCTTTAGGCGCCCTGTTGGCTCAAGTCAACGACGAAGGGAAAGAGAATGCTTTCTATTACCTTAGTCAAAGGCTTCTTCCTACTGAAATCCGGTACCCGTCAATTGAGAAGCATTGTCTTGCTTTGGTTTTTGCTGCTTAGAAACTGAGGCATTACATGCTCTCCCACTCAATCAGTTTGATTTCAAGAGTTAATCCTTTGCAATATCTTATGACCCGACCTACGCTGTTAGGACGCTTAGCTCGTTGGTCTATGATATTGCTCCAATTTGAAATTACTTTCACTCCTCTTCGTGCTGTGAAAGGACAAG
>NW_021460937.1:0-227 GCF_001605985.2 Dendrobium catenatum
GCCCCGCAGCCCAGAGTAGTCCAACCAATAAACTTCATCTTTAGGATGGTTGTTATGTTTCAAAAGATTTGTTGAGTGTTTTAAACATTCACTAACATCTTCTGGAGTTTAGAAATAGAACCAAATTATGGAATTTTTTTGATTATTTTAATCATTTAATTAAAGGGTTAGAAATTGACTTTTTGATTAAGGGTGTTTTCTGTAAAATTAATATTTTATTAAAATAC
>NW_021460938.1:0-232 GCF_001605985.2 Dendrobium catenatum
CTTTAACTTGAGAGAGATTTTTGATTAAAGAAGATAACTATGCCACTAAAATAGGTTAGAGAAAGAGACAATCACAAAATATTTCTACCATCTAAGAGATTGAGTAGATAAAAGCATATTGACTAAAAATTCCCAAAAGCAAGGACAAGGAATATAATACCATATTAGCCATGATTTTGAAAACTAAGTAAAAAAGACAAAAAAATAAAACACTCAAAAAGAACTAAAACAG
>NW_021460939.1:0-273 GCF_001605985.2 Dendrobium catenatum
GAAGCAACATTTTTCAACATCCTGATAATTATTTATTTGATAAAAATCGCACAGAACTCAAAATACCCGGTAAAAACTTTATAGAAAATACTCAAATCGCATAGAAATGTCATATCAGAAACATATCAAAAGTTGTGCGGTAAAACTTTCATCAATACAAAATTATACGCATTTTTCGGTAACCGAAACACAAAATTGAGCACAAAAGTATCAAAACTCAAAATCTTCAAAAACAAAAATAGGATTCGGAGTCCTTACTACGAGACAAACAAA
>NW_021460940.1:0-2615 GCF_001605985.2 Dendrobium catenatum
GAGACCAAAGCATAGTTGAAAGCTTTAAAGCATTAATGGGATGATCAGATGATGTTCAAATAAAGCTTGTTATAATTGAATCTAGTGGCTCAACAAGATGAATCCAACGAGCCTAAGATTGCTTATTTCCAACATCAGTGAGGCATATAAATGCTACATGAACTCTCCATGATTGGGGGAATCAGTTTAGGCCATCCGATGAAGCACAACGAACTTGCCCTAGATCTTCTCCATATTTATAAGAAGTGCAGCTCGAAAAAAAGTCTATAAATAGGCCAATGCTCTCTTCATGAAGTGTTCTTTTGGCTGAAGAATAGATAGAGCTTTGAGGCTTAAAAGATCCAAGAGTTCCACCAAAGCACCACCGTCGGTGAACTCTCGTTGAACGTCGCTTGACCACTACCTGTCCACAAATAGTCACCAGACCACTGTCCATCCACCGACAATCGCCGAACTATCACCTATATGTTAACAGTCTCATGACTACACCCTGTTCGCAGGCCATCATCGGACCTCCGCTAGTCCTTCAACCGTCAACCTCCTTCAGACCTACGCTTGGTCACCGACCATCGTCGGACCACCACTCATCTGTCAATCACCATTTGACCTTCGACCAGCCACAAAGCCCTGTCAGACCTCTACTTAGCTTCCATCGACACACCACTCCAACCACTATCACCCGCCGACTACTGTCCCTTCGACCTCTATTGTCCGCCACTACAGTCCCTGAGACCTCAGTCCCCCGCTAACTAAGGTCCCTCAAACCACTATCGCTTGCCAATTATGATCCCTCCGACCTCCGTCACCCACTGGCTACAATCACTCTGACCAATGTCACCCGCCAACTACAATCCCTCCGACTTCCGTCACCCCTGCAAAATCACCCGCTGACTATGATCCCTCAAACCTTTGTTGCTTATCCGCCGACTACTATCCCTCTAATCACCGTCGCCGAATTACAATCCTATGGACCAAACAAACCTGTTAACGCCTTATTGAAAAAAACTCTCATATCACTATATTCTTCTAAGTCCCACCATATAATATGCTTTGTATAATGTATATTTTATATATTAAGTCAAGGCCATCCCTTACGAAGAGCTTCATTTGTAGTCAACTACAAATAATAATGGATTCTTTTCAATTAGGCCATGACCATTGGCGGAGCCGGGGGGGGGGGCACGTGCTCCCCCTAAAAAAATGGAATATAGAGATGAAATCAAGTTGGAAATTTCAAAAATTAAATCGGAGATCATATGAACTCTGATTTCAGCAAACTTACAATCGAACTGAACGTCTCGAAAATGCGAACACAACGACACCAAATTCGACTCAATCCGAACCCAAATGACTCCAAATCAAAGACACAAACCATATTTAGAAGGTTTAAACCATAATTTGGATTATCAAAAGGTTTCCAACATGACATGCTTATAGTCGAATTGAGCGGCTAGACGAGATGAATCCAACGAGCCCAAGATCGCTGAATTCTGATATCACTATGGCATTTAAATGACCAATAAATGGTCCACGATCAAGAAATTTAAGATCGACCGTCCATTTAAATCACTCTCAATTTAATTTCTTATTCATTTATATTTGTTTCTAGGTTGATATTAGCTTAATCATGTATTGATTCGATCTTAAAGAGATTTTATGATTTGTTTTTGTGCAAAGACATTTTTAATATTATGTATTTAGTTAATATATTGAATTCATTCTAGCAATAATCAAGTGATTTGATGATTGGAAATCATTTTGTGAAGAAAAAAAATAAATTAATTCACTATCAAAATTTTATTATTTTTAAAACTGACTATTTTGATCCCAAGTCCAGATGTAAAAATTTGAAAGAAAATAAAAAATAATAATTTAGGCCCCCCTTAAATAAATTTTCTGGCTCCGCCACTGGCCATGACCGTGGATTTTTCTCTTTTTTAGAATTTTCCACGTAAAAATTAGTATCGTTTATGACACTTACACCCATCTCTCTTATATGTATGTATGTTGGATCTTCGTCAAAGCTCTCTCCACTGCCACAAATGTTTTAGGACACAACAAAGTTGAATGGTGAAATATCTATTAAATTATATTTATCAGCATGTTATGATCATTGAAACACGAATTCAGAATAGGTGAATGGTTTATCATCAATTTTTTATAACATAATTTTGAAGCTTTGTTTAAAATTTAAGCGTTTCTTATTATAAATAGCAAATTATAGCATAGGATTTGTTTGGGGATAATGTAATATTTTATGAATAAAATTATGAAGGCGATGTGGGGATTTTTTTTTATTTTGAAATTTGTTATGATTTTTTTTTTTTTTTTTTTTTTTTTTTTTTTTTTTTTTACTTTTTTGAAAAGATGAACAATAACTTTCTTACTGAGTCCCTTAATAGATTTGACTGTAAAACATAAATTCCCACCACAAAAATTTCTTATTTTTTTTAGAAAACATCCAGAGAGAAAAGTCAAATGTAATTATAATTACAATCTAAAAAATCAAAACAATAAAAAAGTTGTCCCAAAATGTTAGATTAAAGATCCGTTTGAGATGGCTGCATTTTTTATAAAATTGATTATAAAATTATTTTGAAGAAACTATCTAGCTT
>NW_021460941.1:0-361 GCF_001605985.2 Dendrobium catenatum
TTCGTGGGATTTGTTTCTGTGTTGTGATTTACTTACTCTGTTTGCGCAGTAGAACCGGCATGCTTTTTATAGGTTTCTTTCTTGCATGTGCTTGTGTCTGACCGCTAGGCTCTTTAGGGATAAAAATTCTTCTACTAGTAATTAATAATAAAATTATAAGATTAACTCATATAGAAACATAACGATTCTAGGAAATAGCCGGAATTGTCCGGGGTGGCATGCACGCATTCTCTCTTCTTTTAGATAAGCTTCCCCGCCTGCGGATAGAGTCCGGATAATCTGGCCTATGAGGATGAAGTGCCGGACCTGGGGAAGTTTAGTCATTCAAAAACTATCTTCTATAAGCCTTTTTAAAATTTCA
>NW_021460942.1:0-223 GCF_001605985.2 Dendrobium catenatum
GGATTCCTCCCACCTCTCTGGAATCCGCCAAAATGAAAGAGAATCTTTAAAGGAGTATTTTCAGCGATTCTCCACTGAAGCTCGACAAATCCCGGGAGTAGATCCCGAATTATTAAGGGGATTCTTCCTTGGAGGTCTTCGCCCTGGCCCGTTCTATTCGGCACTTATGCGTGACACCGTTCCATTATATGCCGATTTAATTCACCGGGTGGAAGCACAAATC
>NW_021460943.1:0-400 GCF_001605985.2 Dendrobium catenatum
TCAAAACTTCAAACCTTCGTAATAAAATGTAGAAAAAATCCGATTTCAACGTACTTACCTTCTAACTGATCATAGTAAGGTATAGTATTTTAATAAAATACAAACATTCTAGAAAATACCATTAATCAAAAAATCAACTTTTGACCCTTTAATTAAATGATTAAAATATTCCAAAAATTCATAAAATTCAAAATTGTTTTAAAAACTCCATAAATGATTAATCAACTTTAAAATCAGTAATCAGCCAACTTAAATTAAAATTTATTAATACTTAAACCTTAATCAAACATAATCTACTTAATTATATCGGGTACCACTGGGTAACACAGGCCTACGAGGCTATTCACTTAGCCCCAAAAAAGATGAAATAAACTTCACGGCCTCGGTGTGAAACAAAGGT
>NW_021460944.1:0-623 GCF_001605985.2 Dendrobium catenatum
GCCCACCGTGACCCTCTCCCTTTTCTCCCCAGGTTCGACCGCCCCCTCCTTTGGCTCACTCGGACCGAACGCCCCCCTCCAAGCCGGCCCATCACATTCATGACTACTTATAGGCTTTGCAGCTAGTGTTAGGGAATAAGCTTCCAATTCCATTTCTCCTTGGTTGTGGCTTTCCAACTGGCATAAATTCTATCACTCATTCCTTTTAGGTGGCTTTGGGCCTCAGTTTTTCTGTTTAAACAATGCAAGTAGTATAAGATGGGCTTTTCTTCTTTTAAGAGGAGAATGCTCATTTTTTTTTTCTTGATTTAACTGCATTCTTCTATGCCCTTCTAGGATTAGTTTACACTGATATTCCTGCATATAGCAATATAGCTTGAAGAAAATGCCTTTTCATTTATTTTCTTAATTATTTGTTATGCATCAATGAAAGATATGAAAGGTCATTCTGCTTTTGATACAACAACAAAATCAATCCTTTATCCCACTACGTGGGGTCGGCTACATGAATCTTTTTTCTCCATTGTGTCCTATTAAAAGTCAAATTCTCGTTTAAATCTAATAAAGAAGGTCATTCATAATATTTTCTAACAAAATCTTTTGAGGTCTGCCTCTACCTTTCT
>NW_021460945.1:0-276 GCF_001605985.2 Dendrobium catenatum
TTCTTGAATACCCACTTAGTTCCAACTACACATTAATTCTTTGGCCTTGTAGTTAATTCTCAAATTTTATTTTTTACAAATTGATGTAATTCATCCTGCATAGCTAATATCCAAAATTCATCTAAAAGTGCTTGATCAATATTGGTGGGTTCTTTCATTGAAGTAAAGGATAAATGATTAACTTTTTTATTCAGTCAATGCCAAGTCCTAACACCCTCACTAGGTTCACCTATAATCAATTCCTTTTGGTGGTTTTTAGAAAATCTCAAATCTCTC
>NW_021460946.1:0-235 GCF_001605985.2 Dendrobium catenatum
AAAAATTTGCAAAATGAAATATTTTTATTAATATATTAAGTGAATGATAATTTAAAGTTTGAATTAATTGATTGTGAAATTACTTTAAAAGAGATAGAAATTATATCTTGCAATTAAGGAGAGTTTATAATGTTACAGCTTCTAAATATTTATAACTCAAATATCATCATGATATACGGTTAAGAGATGTTTTAACAAGTTTGTACTTAAAAAAAAAAAAAGATAATTTGGCAAA
>NW_021460947.1:0-283 GCF_001605985.2 Dendrobium catenatum
AAGGCGTCAGTCGCCTCTATCCAACCGGGTAGAGGTGTTATGGGCGGAACCACTGGGTCGTAGCCCCCGGTGATTGTGAGTATTTCTAAACTTAGAAAACCTTTAGGGACCCTTTGATGTGGTGTGCATGAACCATTCCTTTAGGTCCCTGTAGTAACTTCAATTTAATTAGGTTTAATTTTTTTGTTTTATTTTAGATCCCAAACCCCTTTACATGTACGAAATGTCTTAAGGGTTAGTAATAATAAATTTTTATCACATACAACAGTAGTGACATTTAAGG
>NW_021460948.1:0-285 GCF_001605985.2 Dendrobium catenatum
AACTTTACAACCTACACACGTAGTTTGTAATAAGTTTAAAAAGTTATTTAATAAGTTTTTTTAATGGCACCAATAAAAATTCAAAAATCACTTGGACCTCTTGGAGTAATTGCTATGGGACTCTAGAGGAAAGTACTTTGAGTATTAAAACTATGAATGACTTATCCAATGTATTTTCTATCAAGATGGGTTTTAACTTTCGTGCTAAACTTAGCCTTTGGGCAAAGTTAATGTCTACTAAGTACTATTTTGGTAAGCATCTTACCATGTGATTGTATAATAAGG
>NW_021460949.1:0-344 GCF_001605985.2 Dendrobium catenatum
AATCATTTCCCATCTTGAAGGCTGGAAGGTAAGGTTTGTTTCTTTAGCTGGTAGATTTCAGTTTCTTAAATTCACTATTTCAAACACACTAGCCTATTGGATCAAAGGGTCTATCATACCTAAAGGCATTTGTAAGACTATCAACAAGTTATGTTCTAAATTCTTATTTCACGGGAATATTAATGGAAAGAATGTGCATATGATTGCTTGGGAGAAAACTGTTATCCCTAAGCAAAATGGCGGTTTAGGTATTGTTTCTATTAATGCTTGTTATTACAGTTATCACTGCACTTTTATTTGGAATTTTCTTACTCAGGATAGTTTGATTTATTACTGGTTTAAAA
>NW_021460950.1:0-298 GCF_001605985.2 Dendrobium catenatum
AAGTTTATTTCACCTTCCTTGGGGCTAAGCTAATAGCATCGTAGGCCTGGGTTACCCATTAACAATCGGGGTTGATTAAGTTGATTTAAATTGGTTGGAATTAAAGGAGTGGATTAATATTAAAGGGAGTTGGTTACTGATTTTAATGGGTTGGTTGAGAATTATATTATCCTATTAAGAAAATTCTGGAGTTTAGGGGAGTTAAAAAGTTTTGAAGGTTATTCGGATATGCTAACTAAGGGGTCAAAACTTAACTTTTAAAATTAGAGCTAATCTTAAGGATTTCAGATTTTTAATA
>NW_021460951.1:0-234 GCF_001605985.2 Dendrobium catenatum
TATTATAAATTGAATTATTTTAAATTATTTTATTTTCTAAAAAAATATATTTATATTTATAAGTATTTTGAAGCTATTTTTAAAATACTTATTGAATTATTTTCAATTATTTTATTTTCCAAAAATATATTTATATTTATAAGTATTTTGAAGCTATTTTAAAACTACTTATACATAAATCCTAATTTTGGGATACTCGCTATTTCATGAAATTTTTAGACATAGATTCTAGAT
>NW_021460952.1:0-3784 GCF_001605985.2 Dendrobium catenatum
ACTCTAATGCATAACCTTTATTCTTTAAAATAAGAATCAACACACTCGTCCACATAATTTCATCACTTTAGTCTTCAAAATAATATTGAAAATTTTTGTAAGCTAAAATATTCATTCATCTCTTAAGTATTTCCAACCTCTATTGGAATATCACTAGGCCCTATAGCTTTTTCAATCTTCATTTTCTTTAAAGTCTCTCTAACTTTGGTTTTACTAGTATAATGATAAAAAATTTAAAAAGAAATCTCTATTTTCATTTAAGGTGCTAAGGTTACTAAAGTAAATCATATTCTAACAATCTTTGTGGAAATGTTTATCGAATTATCTTGAAACATCTCATCCGCCAATGTTGAATATCCTATAATAATAAAAGCAAGTTTTGATTTTCATCCTCAATGCACTTCACCTGAACTAAATCTTTATATCTCATATCTCTTAGCTTTGCTAACTTATAGATACATCTTTCACCTTTTTTAGTATTTAATATATTATATAAATCCTTAAAAATTAGATTATTTACATCACATGTTACTTTCCTAGACTCCTTACAGGGCCCTTATATACTATTTCCAATTTCTTGAACTTTTATGTATAAATCAAATTTTATAATAAAACTTCTTATTTTTTTATCTTTTCTTGCACATTTTGATTCCATCACAACTATTTCAGGCTATGGGTCGTGTTTGGGTCGAACCCAGAACTGACCCGGCAATGTTCAGGTCAACCCAAACCCGACCCGTTTTTACAAATGGGTCGATTTTCTGGACCCGAACCCGACCCGCTTCAAGTTCGGATCAACCCAACATGACACAAATTTTTTCGTGTTTGGCTAAAGCACGCGAGAAAATGAGGAAGATATGACGAGATCCTGTCGCTACTTCTCTTTCCGACGAGGCGGCAGCGACGGCGGTGCAGCGGTGGGCTACTGCGGTAGAAGCGGCGCGACAACGACTAGACTCGAACTCATGGTGCTGCAATGACTTGACACAAACTGGTGGTGCGGTAGCAGTAGCGGCGGCGGTGCGATAGCAACAGCAGCGGTGGTGTGACAGCGGCAGCAGCGACGACAGCCTCAGTTCGACTCGACAGCTGAAGGACTGAGCGACTGCGATTTGACGCGTCGGGTCATTTCAAGAGCAGGGCAGGTACATCGGGCAACAAAAACGGGCAGAATCATTTCCGGTTTATTATCTGGTTTCTGGGTCAACCCGAACCCGACCCATAACTCGAATCGTGTTAGATTTTCGAACCCGAATCCGACCCGTTTGCTAATCGTGTCAGATTTTTTTGGATTGGGCTCGGTTCATGTTTCTAGTTGTGTCAAAAATTGACACCCCTAACCCCAAGCACATACTTTGTAATATTCTTGATATCATTTTCTATTTTTTCCCACATAATATTAGATTTCTCATACATAGTCCAAATCATAAGATCGTAAACCTTACTCAAATATTCTTTATTAGTATTCTTTAAATATCTCCATCTAATCTTAGGATAAAATTTATCTTATTTTTCATATTTCGCCCATTCATTTTAAGGTCTAAAACTAATAAGTAATATTGTGTATATAAATTTTTACTTGAAATAACTTTAAAATCTTTGCAATCTAAATGATTTCTTTTTCTTATAGAAAAAAAAAACAATATGAATTTTATTATATCCATTTTTATGAGTAATGAGATGCTCATCTCTTTTCTTAAAGAGGATATTAGCAATTACAAAATAATAAGTTAGTGTGAAATTTAATATGGTCACCACCTTCCGTAGTGATTCCAAAATCTAAATCTATAACTGTCATGAATGCTTTCAAAATCTTCTATCACTCTACCAAAATATCCATTTAAATCTCCTCCAATAAAACATCTTTCTTGAAGATGTGTCCTTTAAATTAATTTTAAACACATATCAAAGAGATATCCTTTAAATTAGCAATTATGGTTTCTAAGCACTAATAATATTACTAGTCTTAGCATAAAAAAAAAAAATCTTAGTATAAGTACCAATATTTTAAACTATAATTCTATTAATTTTTATAACATTATCAACCAAGAGGTCTTGGATTATCAATCAAGATTTTTTGAATTTGAAGCTTGTGTATGTGAGGTACATAAGAGTTTTTCTTAATTTCCCAAAATGTCTCCCAAAAAAAATGTTAACGTCTATTTCAAGGAGGAAAACAAACGCTACGATTCTTCCTAACTACTCCACAAAAAACTAATAATAATAAGAAAGAATAAAAACGCAAGCAGAGCCACCTTTACAGCAATAGCAGAAGCAACAACATAGTAATATACTAATTGATGTCAGAAGAAGAGTTTTGATTATACCAGCACAACACTATAAATACATTCAGCCTTTGTTTAGACCCTTGAAATTTGAGCACAAGGAAATTATTTTTAGAATGTTATTTAATTATATTTTCCTTCATTCCAAAAAAAAAAAAAGCCTAAAGTTACAGACTTCAAAACCATTCACAATTGGAGAG
This sequence comes from Dendrobium catenatum, assembly GCF_001605985.2. NCBI lineage: Eukaryota > Viridiplantae > Streptophyta > Magnoliopsida > Asparagales > Orchidaceae > Dendrobium > Dendrobium catenatum. The sequence continues at coordinate 2,486 of NW_021460952.1, forward strand.
ATTATTACGTGCAAAAATCAGACTGGAGAAGTATTCGGATTTTATTAGTGTGTGCAGTAAAAGCGCAGTGTCCCCATTAATTGTGCTTTTGCTGCGCACACTCATAGAATCCAGACAACTCTCCGGTCCAGACTCTACACGTAATAATCTCTCTCGCAATTGAAGCATTCTTTGCATTTATAGAAACAAAACATGACCAAGTTCTTGATTCTCCTAATATAATTTGATTTACTGACTAATGCAATCCACTATTGTGAGCCATACATATTAAGTGAGCAAAAGTTTGATAAGTTCAGAGGAAAAGAAGCCATATCATTTCAGAGTAGTTGAGGCATATATGCTTAGCAAAAAAATTATCTCAAATAAGATAAATATTTGCCAAAAGGATTAGTTGGTCAAGTAGGTTTAATGATAAGGCTCAAACCACTCCAGCAAGTAAATTAAAAAAATTTCTGTTTCATCAGCGTATAGTAAAGTCGATAGCTACGTACCCAGGTTGAGAGCATTCTATGAGCACCCGCAGATATTTCAAGAAACAAGAAAGTGACTTACAAATGATATCAGTAACCTGGAGAGACAATCAGTTTTTAGTAAAAAATATAATTTCTCATCCCACCTATGCATTAACAAATGAGAGGCTTAGACTTCGTTCGGGACAACTTTCTTACTACTTCTTAAATAAATTTTTAGTACAAAAATTTAAATTTTTATATCAAAAAGTCATTTTAAGAAGCAGTAAGAAAGTCGTCCCAAACGAATTCTTAGGCTTCATTTGGGACAACTTTAGAGTATTATTTTTTTCCTATTTTTAAGAGATTTTTGAATTAAAAAGGTGCTTTACAAATTAGTAAGAAAGCCATTCTAAATGAAGCCTTAGGATCCAACTTTTATCCATTTGGGAATTTTTTTATTGCTTTGCTTTCGTGATAATCATCACATATCTATTTGCTAATTCCTTTTCTATGATGAGAAGCTATGTTTTCTAATCAAATAGGTTAAATTATAGTTGCTACAAAAAGGCTGTCATATATTTTACCATGAACTTTAAATTTTTTTCTTGCAATGTTTTATGATTAAAATTTATAAATAATTACAACTGTCTGTATCTATCTATAAAAATAGTTGCAAAGAAACTATGAGAATTTTTTGTAAGTTATTATAGGTATTATAAATTTTTTAATAATTACTTCTCACAACAAAAATTTTAAAAACAAGATGGAGTTTATAGTTAAATAAAATTGTTGCAACTTTGTTAAGCAAAGCTATAAAAAATAATCCCACACAGACTTAGGCCTCGTT
>NW_021460953.1:0-223 GCF_001605985.2 Dendrobium catenatum
CCCTAGTATCAAATTCAAATTTGATCCTCTGTAGTTAAGAATTCTTCCTTTCTATATGATCATTCTTTCCTTCTCTTCCTTAGGGTTTAGGTACTCTTTTCCCTTAGGATCAGATCTGCTAGTGGTAGAGTACGCCCTTAGTGGCACTACCCTAGTATCAAATTCAAGATCCAATTCTCTAGGGTTAGGTCTCCCCTTTCCTTAGAACCAATTCAAAACTCAA
>NW_021460954.1:0-342 GCF_001605985.2 Dendrobium catenatum
TCCCTCGCACTGGAGCTCTCTCGCGTCCGCTCTTCTCTTCCACCACTTCTCCTCCTTCGTTGTTGTTTTGCTTCGTAACTTCGCAGAAGGTGTAGAGATTGCAAACGTCGCTGCTTCGGCTCCTTTGCTGGTTCGATTTCGCGCCTTCTCCGACTTTCCCTTCTAGCAGGATTGGAAGTTACACAGTTTGGTTGGAAGCAACGGACGGAGCTCGCTCACTGTGCAGTTAACTTTCTTCCTTTCGGACTCTTCTTCGGCCGAATCCCGTCCGTCCAGAGAGAGAGATAGCGAGAGAGCAGTCTTCCCCTTACCCGTAACCACCAAAGCCGGCCCTCCTCCGAT
>NW_021460955.1:0-334 GCF_001605985.2 Dendrobium catenatum
CCTAAATCTAAGTTGAGCACCTCAGAAGGTAAATGCTAAAACCAAAATCTAAAGAAATGTACATAGACTTATAATATCTTAAATTCACTTGAAATTAAAAATAGTCTACTATTGGACTTACAACCTACTTGGGAATGCTGCCAACTAAACTCATTCTAACAATTTTAATGTCATGACATTTACTCTTGATACTTTACTGGATTGATAGGCTATTATTCAATTAGAAAGCAAGATATAGAACTTGATTTTCTAATCTAAGTTAGCTTTATCATGAATACTTACTTATCTAACTAATACAATAAAAACTTTTTAAATTTATTTTTAATATCATAAT
>NW_021460956.1:0-238 GCF_001605985.2 Dendrobium catenatum
TGAAAGGGCTGCTTCTAAGCTGGCTGTGGCGGTGGTGATGGAGGAATAATGGGCTGACTAGTCATTGGCCTTTTTCCCTTGTCAACTGCCAACACTACTGCCTTCTTCTCTAAAGTCTTAACCATTCTAGGACCTTTTTTGTCTTCAGACTGCTCCCGTAGGAATGGCATCTTATGAGCCTCTTCCTGTAGATTGCTAGCATTATTAAGTAGTTTTTCAAAAGTTTTAATGGTGAAAC
>NW_021460957.1:0-287 GCF_001605985.2 Dendrobium catenatum
TTACTAGTGATCTAGCAATTATGAGAGTGGCACCCCGAGCGATTTTTGTACCTCATCCTCTATAGATGACATAGTGGAACACGTATAATAATGTAACTAAACATCATCTAGTAGAGTGGATGGGTCATAACCCTCAACTGGGGGCCTATAGTCTATTATTGTTGATTGCTCAATTTAGATTTTGGTAGATCTTTTATGTGCAATAGTCAAAAGGGCAAAGTGGATATCACACTATCATTCTCACAACCTCCCTACCTTGAGTAGGAGGAAGTGGGTGGAAGTGGCTT
>NW_021460958.1:0-244 GCF_001605985.2 Dendrobium catenatum
TGGGTGTCAGTCTAATTTGGACTATTTATACAAAAGACAAGAAAAACCGCCCAAATACTGCAAGTATTCAATTCTGTACGCAGTGGATTGTCCCGTACGATCGTGGATCGTCCTGGACGATTTTACTTAAATGATTTGAAAAGACCCCATTTGTATATGTGTACGAAATGCCTTCGTACAGCTGATCATCCCGTACGAACTAGGTTTGTCCGGTATGAACGGTTATTACAAGGTCGGTTCTAGA
>NW_021460959.1:0-330 GCF_001605985.2 Dendrobium catenatum
ATCTTATCCAAGGAGTAGAAGTCCAGTTAGCTAGGGACTGTATAAAGCTTATAATTGATTGGAAGCATCCTTATATTTGCTAGTATTTTTTTTAAAATATTATCTTGGATGTTAAAAATACTGGAGCAATTTTCTTGGCCATCGTTGCAGTGAAGGTCGTCCCCAAATTCATATTTGATTCCCATGAAATTGAAGCAACAATAGGTGATATTAAGATATTAATATGAATGATCTTTCGAGATTGGAATAAAAGTTGCCCCCCCAGTCAGGAATAACCTTCCTAAAGACGGCGGCAAACTGTTACGTCCTGAAATATTCACGATAATAGAG
>NW_021460960.1:0-211 GCF_001605985.2 Dendrobium catenatum
TAGGAGGGAGAGACATGCTCTTTCTTTGGATCATCATAAGAAATTCTTTAAGTGTTTAAAGGAGTCATCCAACACTTACTTATATTTTAAATAAATAAAAGGAGGTAAATTTTCATTAAGAAAAATAAGTTACTTACTCTTTAAAAGAAATTTCCTTCAAAGTTTTATCTTGTGTTTTAAACTTTCAAATTTGTCTCAAATTAAATTTTCT
>NW_021460961.1:0-311 GCF_001605985.2 Dendrobium catenatum
TGAAATGAAACAATCTAGATTGAACATTCTATTACACTATTTTGATAATTTTCACATGAAAGTAAATGAATTAATCACTAATATGTATACTTTCTTTACATAGATAGTCACTTCATTGCATGCTTTAGGTAGAAAAATAATGAATACAAAAAAAGTAAATAAATTTTTTTGATGCTTGCCAACTGCTTATGATGCAAAGATAACTGCTATAATAGAATCAAAAGACTAAAATATTTATTTTATTGACAATCTTTAAGGATAACTAATTAATTACGAGCAAGGAGTGACTCAAAGATAGATTGATGTAGGTG
>NW_021460962.1:0-220 GCF_001605985.2 Dendrobium catenatum
GGCCAAGGGAAGTTGTGGCCTGGGCTGAAGCCAGCGGTTGGCAAGTCCAGCGGAAGGATGCGGGGAAGGGAGATCGCCAATTGACCTGGGTCGGCTGCTGGCTCAACTGGCGGCCAAAACAAGAGGAGATCGCCTGTCTGGGGAAAGGAAAAGGGGGTATCGGGTGGTAGGGGGGCGGGAAGGCAAGGATTAGCGTGGAGGTGATCGGGTGAGAAGGAAT
>NW_021460963.1:0-1475 GCF_001605985.2 Dendrobium catenatum
AGGTTGCATTTTCTAACCCATTTGCAAAAAACGGGTCATGTCATATAACGCCATGTCAGTTCTGGATTCGACCCGAACCCGACCAGTTGACCTGAATTGACACCCCTAATTCATATTAAGGCTTCATTTGGGATGACTTTTTTGTTGCTTTCTAAAGCAACTTTTTAGTATAAAAATTTTCTGTACAATTTTTTTTTTACTAAAAAGTTATTTTACAAAACATTAAAATATTGTTCCAAACTACATTGAAGTAAGTTGAGATGGAATTTAAATATATAAATACATTCTGATATTATTTTGTGAATTTTATGGCAATAAAACACTAATTAGCAATTAATTCAGAGCCATATAAATGAAAACTGCAAATTTGATGCTCCCAAATGCTGTGCGAATAGTAAATGTAAATTGTTTGATTATTGCTATTCTATTTGATCCTTAAAGTAAATATCAAATATTTTAATATGAAAAAAATGTGAAAAATCAAATATTCTTTAACAAGGGGGAGGAAAAATTCTGTGAAAAGAAAATTAAGAAAAAAAAAAAAATAGAGGCAAGTCAACAGTTCAATAATTTTGCAATAATAGAGATACTAAAAAACGAGGTAATATTTGAATAAAAAAATTTAGAATTGAATTCATGATCATCCTAATTTTGATTTTTAGTTAACTTATAGAAGAGCTGAAAGTCTCGGAGATATAAACTTATCGACATTGCAAATGATTTAATCTTACTCCAAGTAAGCTCAAATCAAGCAATTCAATTCTATTTAAAAAATTCTAAATATGAGTTGATGGATCAAACTACATCCAATCATAGCATGTACATTGTCAAATCAGGCGGCTCTATGAGACGAATCTATGTAGTCCAAAATCATTTGATTATGATATTATTAAAGCATTCAAATGCTTGATAAACGATATACAATCAAGGACATCGATATTGATAAAGTGCTTTGGATTCTCGACAAATTAATTTATCAAAATACTCATCTAAAGTTTATAAATAAAGCTTCATTTTCTACACCCAGGAAAGTTCTCATTTCTAAATGATTTTATGTAAAAAAAAGTTTCTAGTCTCTTAGTACTTTGTATATGCTTGCTGGATTTGTATACAACGCTAAAAATATTAAACTCTCAATATACCACTGTAAATATTCTAGCACGTAACAAAAAGAATGCATGAGAAGAAATTATTTCAAATAATTCCTATAATGATGGTGAGAGATCAAGAGAGATGTAGAGAAGATTTATGAAGTCAGGACACTCAAATTATCTTGATTTTTCAATGCTACTATTTACTTATTTAGTGCTTTGGCAATTGGAATGGATTTGCCAAACTATATGGTGATTGAAGTATTTTTGGACTCTATGAGATTTGACGTCTGAAAATAGGGGGCGAACGATATGTCACCATAAATCACATTGGTCAAGCACTAATCTCAAGGCATGTTTGAACTGGAAACTTTCAAAATTAGA
>NW_021460964.1:0-328 GCF_001605985.2 Dendrobium catenatum
GCCGGAACTCCTGGCAGGTCTGGCCGAGACCCTGGATGGGCTCGGACAAAGTCGTCGCACGCGAGAGGGAGGATTTCCGCCTGGTGGAGTCGCGCGTGAGAGGGGATTTCCGATTTCCTCTCTTGCTCTGTCGCTGGGTCGGGACGGAAACGAAATGCACAGGGGAGCCGCACGAAGGGAGCTCTCTGCCTGGGGGAGTCGCACGAAGGGAGCTCTTTGCCTCTTCTATCTCACTCGCTCTCTCTGTGTCGGGACGGGGTCGAACGAAAACCACGAAGGAGACGAATGCCGTCTCCCTCTCTCTCTCGTTCTCCTTGAGGCGCACGAA
>NW_021460965.1:0-209 GCF_001605985.2 Dendrobium catenatum
TTGATGTGTTTGGCGACTAGATTACCCTTAGGTTAGCTACGACCTGGATGTTGACACAGTTTTTTGCAGGTGGCCACGCTCATGCAGGGAAATATAGGGGGCAAGTCAAAAATGCATAAATATTATAAATTCTTTGCACAGGTGCTTCAGCTGCTAAAGCCCCTAAATCATGAAAAGAGCGTGGCCAGTGTGTTTACTTTCTTTTTTGC
>NW_021460966.1:0-175460 GCF_001605985.2 Dendrobium catenatum
AGCCCAATCTCCATTTTGGGGGGCAGTTTCTTCTCACAAGTCAATCTTTGACGCAAACGACGAGCAATTCCTCTTACTCCAACGAAACGTGTTACCATTCAACGGTATAATGATGATCCAAGACACGAAAGCAATTCTAGCAAATACTGTCTTCGTCCCAGCAATACGAGGTATAGCACGATATTTGGATCAATTGGAGCCGAAATCCCTTAAAAGAATCGGATCGAAACTCAGGCATCCACTTGTCCATCCCCACAATGCACCCATTCACATACCAGGTCCTGCGTTCAAATTTCATCCACCACCTTGTGCTCGACATGATGACACATTAATCCAGTTCATCCTAATGATGTCAAGTGGAAATTACCATTTCTGTTGTTGAGTCAGTCTTAGGTTTTTAAGCCCTAAAGTTAATGTCCCAAGGCTACAAGAGGGGGGGGTGAATTGGTCAGTTTTAAAAAATTAATTAAGCCTATTTTAAAAATGGAGTTAAACCGAAATGAAATATTTTCCTCTTTAAGTTTTTGTAGAAAGAGTTTTCAACCACAGAGTTTTTTAAACGCTAAAACAAATGCGGAAAAGTAAAAACAGTAAAGTAAATGACCAGATTTATAGTGTTCGGTCTAAAACCAACCTACATCCACTCCCCCGAAGGCACCCTCGTGAGTATTGCACTGAATACCAATAGTGGCTGGCTCCTTTTGCACCGCAATAGCGAAGGCAGAGAAGCTTTACAACACACTCTTTTCACCATTCCGGTGCGGCAGAGAACCGTCGTCCTTTCTTACAACAACCCCAGTGTTGGCAGAGAACCATCGTCCTTTCACACTCTCCTTAGTGTAGGCCAAGAACCCTTTGGCTATTCACAATCTCGCTAGTGTAGGCAGCGAACCTTTCGCTATTCACACTTGCAAGTGTAGTTAGCGAACCCCTTCGTCTGTTCACACTCTCCAAGTGCTCGGTAGAGAACCGGATCTCTTGACAGATCTTCTCACAAGATATTAGAAGGCAAGAAGGAAAAGAGTGAAGTAAAACCCAAATTCACAAGTAGAGACTCTTACCTTTGAAATCCAAGTGAGCCTTCTCGGCTCCATTGGTAGGAATGCCTCCTTTGAATGCTCTCTTCCACTCTCTCCTTGCTATTCTCTCAAGAGGCATGAAGATCAATAAATGGGACAAAAAGATTGGCTGGCAAGTCTAATTTGGGACTATTTAGACAAAAGACAAGAAAAACCGCCCAAACTACAAGTTTTCAATTCTGTACACAGTGGAGCGTGTCCTGTACCGATCGTGGAATCGTCTGGCACGATTTTAAAATTAAACGATTTGAAATGACTCCATTTTTATATTGTGTACGAAATTCTTCGTACAACTGATATACTCCGTACGAACTAGGTTCGTGCCGGTATGAATGTTATTACTAGGTTCGATTCTAGAAATCGCTGAATACCGTTCTAAAGTCGGTTAATATTTGGACAAAAATTTATTCATGCTGGACAAAATTTTTACAGAGGACCGATCGTCCTGGACATTTATTAATTTTGTCTGGAGAAAATTTTTCCAGAGGACCGCAATCGCCATGGACGATATTTAATTTTCGTTTGGATGAAAAATTTTCCAGAGACCAGATCGTCCTGGACGATTATTAATTTCATCTGGACGGAAAGTTTCCAGAGGACAATCGCCATTGACGAATAATTTAATTCATCTGACGAAAATTTTACCGAGAACCAATCATCCTGGAACGATTACTAAATTCGTCCTTGGACCCGAATAGGACTTAGAAATTTTTTTTTAAGAAGTTCCTATTTGTTTCATGTGGCTCAATAGAGAATAACTGTCTGCTCGTCCGTATGAAGTATAATATCCAGTACGATGCAGTATAAATTTTTTTATGATCTCCTTAATGTGTGTGAATGTTTTCTATTCACGTCATTACAAATCAACTCTACCTTTCAAATTTTGAATTTCAAAGAAATACAACTTCAAATTTTACAAAGTATCTCATTCTGATTTGATTTGAGTCTTCGTTAGTCTGGAGTTCATTTTTCCTGAAATATTTAGTACAACTAATAATAATAATAATGAGCACATCAAATCTTCTAAATTATGTTTAGTAGAATGATAACAAATACAATTGAGATACTAAATTTGATCAATATAAATAAATGTTTTTGAGATCAATAAAAATAAGGCTAAGCATTGTATGAAAAGTTTGCGGTACAAAAATCTTAAAAAGCGGTTTTACACTAATAAATAGCAACTTATTCTTAACAATTCACTCATTACTCCTTTATATTATTTTGTGTATGATTTGAATAATCCGACCTTGGGTCAAACAGACAATATGACAGTTTCGAGTAATATAGCTAGGGGTTATAAAATTTATAGGCACACAGAATAGTGTTGTATCCCAAACTTCCATCTGGAGGTTTGCCATGGAATACTACCTGACAAAGTAAGGAGGCCATTGTTGAACCAAAGACACCACGGAATCTCTTCTAGTTTTTCATAGTTAGCCTTGTCTTTATTTTACATATCATCAACCGAAGTCATACACAGCCAAAATAGAAAGCATAGAAACGACGATAAGCCAAAACAATTAAATACCAAAACAAAACATACAAACACAATAATTTCTATCCGTTCCTTTTTGACAACTAACATAAAAGTGAATGAAGAAATTAGACATGAAAATGTAAGTTAATTATATTCTGAAATTCATTTTTGATAAATTTTAATCTACAATGGTTGGATTGGTTCTATAAGGTGTATGGGCAAATCTTAAAACTATAATCATTTAGTCAGTCATAGAAATTCATAAATATTTCATAAAGTGATATAACATTGTTAAGTATGAATAATTTTTTATCAAAGACAATGATTTTTCAATTTAGACTATTTTCATGACATATAGAAATCATTACAATCGTATTAGATGTATATTTAAAATTCTATATTTCAAGTTTCATAGAATATATATGGAACATATAAGATCAATTTGAATTTTAGAGATTGAAAGAATTTTGGAAGAAGTATGATATTATCTTTTTTCGATTACTATGTGGCGTCTATGTCGCATCTTTTTTTCAAATTTTTGGGCATTTTGTGGATCAGTTTCTTTTGACATTGGGTCTATTTTTTGTGTCTATCTTTTTTTCATTTTTGCTGAACCTTTTACGCATTCCTTTTGATTTTTGTACTCCTTTGTACATATTTTCAAGAGTAATTTTGCGACGCTAAAATCTTTCCAAATACTTCAATTATATCTAATAAATTTTTCAAAATTATTCTCTTTAATGCATAAATTATTTTTACTTGATGCTATAAGAAATACTTCATAAATAAGTATATATACAGTCCTTACTCAGTTGTCAAATAGACGACTTAGCACGCTAGTTTGTCCTTTCGATTCGGAGAATAAAATGTCGAAGGACATGCGAATTTAAAAGTTCGATGTATATTCCTACCCAGAGTGTCATATATACTGCAATATGTTCACAATTCTGGCTTGATAGACTCAGACTCTTGTGGCTCATGATGGGGTACCAGGTCTAGTTTGATCCTTCGAATAATATTACCACAATGTAATCTTAGGGCTCGACAACTTACACGATTTAATGAAGAGTCACTCACGAAAGGCAAGGTTATCAGACGAAGAGCTTGAATATAGGGGCAATTCAATAAATAAGGCAGTAATTACGCGCAACAGTTGCCTCAAGAGAGACGCATAATTGCAAAAATTTTGGCAAGAGTCCTATGACATAGGTGGATATTGAAGTATTTCCACTAGAGAAAGATTAAACTGATCACTCTCCTTTTCGCTAATCATTCTAATAATATATGCAACAAGTAGAACGTAGACAAACATAAGTAAAGAAATCAAGACCAACTACTAAATAAACACTAACATACGAGCTAAATCGAATTTATCTAAAATCTAATGCACCGCGAGCGGTACAGTGCTTCACAAACCCAAAATCATTCTCTCAATTCTCTATTCTTCTGGAACGGAGGAGGTAACTGTGCTCTTCTTGACCGGTGATTTTTTGGTTTCCTCACCTCGGATTATTTATTTCGTTAGATATACAAGATTTGCAAGTAGGCTTTTTTAGAGGTCCGCGTCACGATACATTTGTTATATATGATGAATGATTCTATTGTATCATCTAATTTTCACTGATTGCTACTACCAGTTTCTCACTGTTGTTGCTAACTTTAGTGCTCTGCCTTTGAAGGCAAATACAGATGTTGCAGATTCATTTTCGCTAATTATTGGAAATCACTTATAATAACTCTTGAGAAACCCTGAGTCTTAAGTATATATCAACATTTCTCAAATCAGATTCGTGATAATTGGTGAAGCGTTCAGAATAATTATTGTTTGCTGCTTTCTCTCTTCTTTCTTCTTATTAAGAAGCCATTTTGGACATTGTGCAGAATATTCCGCTTTATTTTCTTCCATTTTGGAATGAAATAGTGACAGCATTTGGAAAATTGCTCCTTGGCAAGGCAAGCCTCATCATTGTCTTATGTTATAATATTGCTATGTTTAATTGTCGCTGGTTCTTCGCGATAGTTCATCATGCAGGACTCGCAGCTAGAGAATTGGTTTTCTTTTCGCCAGAAATGTATGATATCTGTAAGTCTTATATCCAGTATGTTCCTTCATTTTTATATCGTCTATTAAGATACTGCGAAATTCTGCGCACAAATGTTTCCTAGAACAGTCCAGGTGGAGAGAATTGGCTAGTGGGATAGGTTTTTATGATATTGTGGAACTGTCTCCGTGAAAATAGGTTTGTAATACAAATTCGGTAGTAATCGATATAAAGCGTTAGACAGAAGGACGAGGGGTAATTTAATTGAGGATGCTCTGCTATCATCCAGTGAAGGCAACAATTTGAATGAATTAGTATCCTGTTTTAGTGGAATGGAAAACTCGAGCATTGTACAGAATCAGGTAAGTAGTCACACAGTCTTTGATAATAGTAATATTCGGAAAGCATTTCTAGCGTTTCACTAGGGACGTTGTAGGAAGACACTCTCAGGGCAAAAAAAAAACAGAATATCGCTTTATGAATTTTATGATTATTTAGGATGAGGAGGAACTCTGATGCACATGTTTGGGATATTAAGGAAATGATGTGGTTTTTAATGAAACTCTTTGGATAAGTGTTAAACTCGCATTATGGATCATATTATTTTACAATCTTGCTCTCGTTGACATCTATAACCATTTGAACTAGAGTGTCTTCCACATTGTCATTTCTAGCGGTGTATAGGTCTAGATATTTTGCTCCTTATGCTCAAGTCTGGTGCGCTAAAGTTTGGAGGGAAAAGGACTACATGTGGTAGAGACTCTGCTGGAATGATATGTGTGACTTTTAGATGTTAAAATAAAGTATTGTGTAATGACTATGTAGATTGGTTTGAATATAACTGATTGTTTGGGTAAAGTAGATATATATAGTGGTTTTTGTGTATGTTGTTTATAAGGGACGGAGAAGAAGAAGAAGTGAATTGAATTCACTGAGTTTGGTTGAGGGACAGGAAATATGATGGCATAAACCGTTAAAAGTGTAATCTCGCTTGAATCAGAATGTGAGAAGAGAGGGAAGTTAATTATTAAGGTCATGAGTGCGCAGAAACGAGGAAAAAGATTACCTGCAGATTTAAGCTTTAATGTATCAGAAATTAAGTTTTCACAGAGCATTAGTGTGAGGTATTTTATCGTAGACCAATCCACATCAAACTTGTTGTACTTTATGCTTGAGTGGAGGACGATGTAGTCTATAGATTTGAGTAAAGTCTGAAAGGGATTGAAAGTGAAGTTTGAAAGATGTGATCCTGTTGAGTTAAGAAAGCCCTTCATATTTAAGAAAAATGATATACGTTCGTAAAAGCCCTTCAACTGGAAAGAGACGAGTATAATCGTACCTGAGATACGAAAATTATCGCTAATCTTTTCTGTTTTATCATTGAACGAAAAAATTTCGTACAGACGTTCTATAGTCTACCGGTGAAGCACAAAAATGAATATTATATCTGTGTCTTTTTTACGTGGTAAATATCAAGCAAAAATATATATTCATAACATGACGCTTTCTCTGAATATATAGACAATTTGTATGCACTATCCAGGACTAATAACAATATGTATGTTACAATAGATTTATAGACCGAAAAAAATTTTCGTGACGGATCTGGTTCTAAAAAATGATATACTAGAGAAATATCACGTTTTACATGAAACTCCTGTTAGAACAACAACGAGTATAAATATCCCCTAACACAACTGCAAGCTTGTCCAACGTCTGTCTCTGTCACGTTGGACGGAAGTCAAAAAGGTTCGTACGGAATTAAACTTCAGCACACATTTAAACTACTGCTTTTCTCCAATATGTCTTAGTTCACAACAACGAACTCTAAATTCGTGCATTTGTTAATCTTAAATTTCGAATATGGCATTTCGGTTTTTTGAGTAGATAAAAATTATTTTATCGTTCCCTGACGAAACTTACAAAAGATCATACAGACGATACCTTTACTATTAAAGATCTGTCCTACCCGATCGATCTCACAATTCATTATCACTACATCAACAAGATACAAATCTAATTACCTTACCCACATCGTCCAGTACGAAAATTTCGTCACCCCGGACGGATTTTCAATCACCAATACTATTTTGGTATTTTTCTTTTGAAATACTTCTAGTGTGGAATGTAAAATTCCAAACAAGAAGAATAAGTTCGAAAATACCCCAGTAAAAAAAAATGACAAAACCACAGACTCTTAAAATAAACTCATTCAATAACCACCGTTTTCATTGCAAAATCACAAAAATTCAAAAACAAATCTTAGACAACATATCTCATAAGAGAAGTGACCCATTAACCACTATCTCTTCATAATGTTTTCAATAAATTATACTCTCTTTTATTTAAGGGAGCATATACTTTCAAATCAACCTACAGACAACTCTTTTTACTTTGCTAAAGCATCCTTATTCTAATGTAACTGAAGGATCAAAGGCTCTAAATCGTTTGTAAAATGTCTCGCATAGATTGATTTTCAAGTTGTACACACATTGTTGTGAAAAGGTACGAGATATTTCTACACCTTGGATACATGACCACTCCCTTAATAGAATGGTGGCTAATCCCATCACTCACAATGTGTTTGGTTCTAGACATGATTGAATACGGGATTTTTGAAATAATGCAAATAGCACTAGTTATTTGTCACACTCGTCTATACTTAACATTGGCACATTATAGTGCCTAAGATATTATGGGTTCTTCTACTCTCTCTCTTTAATAAGGCACTCAATCAAATGTTGTTTCTAACCAAAGTATCGGGAGCCACACAACTTCCTTAATGTCAAGTATTCTTCTTCTCGACCACTCAGATAGGGCTACTAGATATAATAATATGTTTGTCTACGGTTCTCAACGCGAACCAAAGAAACTATATCTGAATTTTTCGCTCCAAGATGAAATTGACTTATGTTCTCATTAAGAATGTGCTTTGATGGGGAAATTCTTTCCTATCGCACACTCTTACAGCCCTGCAAAGCCAGAATCTGAATTATAGCACCAAATAGCACTTCTCAGAATGAAGCATGTCTAAACCTCCTCATGGATACCAACTTCCTAAAGTTTTTAGTCTCCTAGCCAAGTATCTTCACAATACCTTATTTCACACTTGCTCCACAGGTTTCGAGTTTAAATGTGTTGATGTATTATTATTGAGATTCTGAATCTGAACTCTTAGTACATAACGCAAACACTGAACATTATATCTGGTCGGCTAGCAGTCAACGATTTAATGCAACAGATCCAATATATTTAATTCTTAACCTATCTATATTTTTTTTCGAACTCAGATTTTCCCTTAGGTCCTTATTCCACTGAAACTGAGGGGGTGAACTCCATTGGGTGTAACTCATAAACGAGTTAAGCTTGGTGTCCATTTCATATTTCTTGGAGGATGATCCTTAATAATTATATTTAGTTTGCAGACTAAAGTAAATGTTCTGCTTCCTCCAAGTTGCTCTAATGCTATAACATAGTAATAAGTAAAATTTAAAATCTCAGCCATTAGACCTGCATTTCAATATTCACTACCATTGTGTATTCAGAAAAATTATCACAAAGATTTTTATTTGAAGATCCAAAAATGATAGTAATCATCCACTATATCAATTCTTCGAAACAATAGTACTCCTTTCCACAATTTCTTTAAAAAAAGAAGTATTTTATCCCACTTCCTTCTTTCAAAAGACTCATATCTATCAAAGTAGTGAAGCGTGCTCCAACCTCCCTCAGTACCCAAGCTCTAGGTGCCTTGTTTTAATTCCATATAATGCCTTCTTTAACTTAAAAACTGATTTGGGTATTTTGAGTTTTTCAAAAGCCTGGAGGTTGTTCTACAAAAAAATCTTCTTCAATTAGCCCATTTCAAAAAAGGCACTTTAACATCCATTTGAAACAATTTATAAACCTTTAAAACAGGCAGACTAGTACAACCTCCTAAAATTGCTTCAAGTCTAAGCTACAAGGGCAAAGGTCTCTATACGAAAATCAATCTCTCCTTTCAATTTGATTATACCACCTTACGTCACTCAATCTATGCCTTATTTTAATGACTGACTCTGAGTCAATTCATTTTATTTTTGACACCCATTTGTTGCCAACAACACTTTGATCTTTTGGCCTTGTAGTTAATTCCCCAAACTTTAATTTCTTACAAAAATTTGATCTTTACAACTCTTCTTGCATCTGACCAATACCAAAATTCATCAGAAAATGGCTTGATCAATATAGTGGGTTCTATTATTGAAATAAAGGCTGAATGATTGACTTCCTTGTTTAATCCACGCCTAGTTTTAAAACCCTCACTAGGTTTAACCTCTAATCAATTCTCCTTGGGTGTTTTTTAGAACATCTCAAATCTCTAGGCAAAGGGTTTTCTCTTTTTCCCAAAATTGTTCTTTCCACATTTTCTTCCAAATTTCAACTCTATCAATCTTTTGGGAGTTTTCCTCAATCCTCTCTTCAACAATATTGGCTCTTCACTCCAATATTCTAGATTTAGAATTTCAAGTTATAACGAATATAACATGCTTGTGGATTTCTTCATGAACATAAAAGCTTCTTTTAGAACTCTATTGTAGTGGTAGAAGCCTACCCTTATATCCATAATAATTCAATCAACACGATCTCTTACCTTGAATTTCTAAAACATAAAACCTTTTTCATCTACAGTTCTTATCAAACTCGGAAGTTTATAGGATTCAATTTCCCTCAATGCGCAGATTTAATCACACACGATATTGTATCACTGCTATGCAGCACACTTTGACAAAACGCGAATACAAAACAATACAAATGTGACAAGTTAGGTGTTCTACTTTTAGCAACTCATAGGGCTGTTTTTTTTAAATTTGAGTCTCAACATTTTACCCTATTACAGAAACATAACATGGCAGTGCTAACCGCCGCTCAAGCCCAAAAATATCATAGGAAGTGGAGTATTCTGCCAACATTGCTCCGGCGGCTTCAATTAATGTTCTTGTTTTTCCTTTCAACACCGACCCATTTTTGTTGAGGGTTTAGGTGCGAAAATGTGATCAACATCCCTTTTTTCTTTACAAAAATTTTCAAAATCTTCATTTTCAAATTGTCTTCCAGATAACGTTGTAAAAGAATTATTTCACATCCTAGTTTTTCTTTGAATGCCAAGTTGAAAAATTTTTGGAATTCCTCAATGATTCACTTTTTTATGAAAAAGAATCTAAACCAGGTGAAATCTTGAGAAATCAATCCACTATAACAATCCCGTACTTCCCTCCTAGACTTACAGTTCCTACTGTCCAAAAAGATCCCATGTGAAGGAATTTCCAAAAGGTTTACTGGTCCTAAGATCCTTATTGGACTTAAAAGAGGGCTTCACTTATTTTCCCTAAATTGACATGCATCACAAAGATGGGTCTTTAAGTACAGTCTAGTTTGTATACCTCTCAACTAAGTTCTTTTGGGTAATTCTCCTAAGGTTTTTCATACTAGATGACAAAATCTCTATGCCAAAGCCATGATTCATCAGAAATGAGTTTTTAAACAAAAAGCAGATAGGAGATAGAATAGAATTTAAATCTAGCCATGTAAACATTGTTAACATTTTTTTCCATTTAAAGACTTTTTTCCAATTTAGGCTTAATATGCAGCTTAGTAGGAAAAAATTTCATCATTATAGTGCCCTTATCACATAGCTTGACTATACTTAACAGATTATGTTTTTAAGCCTTCAACCAATAACACATCGTCTTATGAAAAGTTTTGAAATTTCCCCAATCATAACCTGTCCCACACTTGTCTTTGTGGTATTCATCTCCCAATGGTAACCTTGCCCTCCATTCCTGGCTTTCCAGCTTTTGAATTGAGCAAGTATCTCCAGTCATATGCTTTGAACATCCACTGTCCAGGTTGACCATATGCTCGCCATGGGTCTTGTGTGGAGCTATCCATGCAAAATTTCAAGAGAATGTTCAGACCTGGAAACCAAAAAGTTTGGGTTCAGCCTTTAGAAATTTATAATCAGATTTCATCTTCAAAGTACAGGTGTGAGCTATATGTCCAAAAAATCACAATTTTACATTTAACATTAGAAAAAATATTCCTGATATTTTTCTTCCATATGATTGTCTTCTAAGGGAATTTCATATATTTAAATGGATAATATTTTAGGATTTGTAAAATCTTCAATTTTGGGGGGGTGTATCCTATTATCCTCAGATCTCTTATTTGTTAATTTATAAAATGAATTCATGTTCTTCCAAGAGTCAATTTTGGTTATAATTGATTCGATAATGATTTTCCTCTCAGATTCAATCTATTTTTTTAAAATCTCTTTTCAAGATCAGTCATAGGATGGCATTTAGATTTTTCCAATTCTTTATTTCAAGTCCATCATATTCATCAATGTAGTCAGTGGTTTGTTATCTATTAATAGCATGGCTTTCTAAGGATTTCCTGTTTCTTCTTATAGCTCTTCCAGTTCTGAAACTTATATCTAAGAATGCATCTTTTTCATTTTCCTATATTGCATCATGTCATTGTGTTCAGAACTCTTCATACAATCATCATAGGTTTAGTCACATATCTTCTCGTATTTCTTGTTATTTTTTCTTATTATTTTCTCATATCTGTCTCTATTTATGTTCATTTATATGTGTTGGTGATTTTTTTTTTTTTTTCTATGTTCTTCTTAGTATTGTATATGTTCTTGTTATGTTTGTTATATTTTCTTCTTGCTTTCTCTATGTAAGTCTCTTTCTTAATTTTTTTCTTTTCTTGCCTCTTTACCATTGAGTTTCTTCTTCTACCTTCTCCTTGCTAGGAGTGGCTTTGAGTTTTGGACAATCAGTCTTTATATGACCTGGTTCCTCATTCATAACAAATCACTTCATTAGAATCCTTTGCATGTATTAATCTTACTTCCGTGTTCTTCATTGTCGGCCGTCTCTTACTGCTTTCTCTTAAAAGCTTAATGAATTGTCCTTGTCATTAAGTGCATATCATCTCATTCCTCAGGTGTGAGTGTCACATTGTCTGACTCTTCACTAATAGTGTATATTCTCCTCGTGGTTCATTACTGCATCAATCTTTTCTTTGACCTACTTCCTTGCTCATACAGCATTGAGTTGAACCTAAAAGATTGTCAAATAGAGTAAATATTAAAGATCTTTAGATCTCTAGTAATTTGGAGTAATTTAGCATCATACAGCAGTAGGTACATCGACCAGTATTTTTTTATTGACCTTCAGCATCTTGTTAATTTCCTACCAAGTGAAATGCAAACTAGAAGTGCAATTTGGTGTGAATCTCTGTGTACATGCAGAGAATAGATTCATTTAGGCTTTCATCGCGAAACAATTCATAGTCATGTAACAAGATATTGAGTCTTTGATTGCTATACCTCATTTGTCCCTTCAATAAGTTATACAAAGTCTAATCCCATATGTCCTTTCCCGCTTTTGCAAGTGGAAACCCGCATCGTAGTCTTCAGATTTTAAGCAAAAGAAACTATTTAACATTTGTATTTAATTGTGTTAGTCACGTTCTTCTTAGTCCCAATTGCATAGGATTTCTACCCTAACTCCATCAACTAATCTATTAGTTTTGTGTAACCTTTCCTTGACTAGCATCCACATGCAATTAATCAAGTGCTGGTAAGAAAGTAGACATGCATGTTTTACAAAATAAACGGAATATTGTCAAACAAGTGGAAGGGTCTAGTGAAGAGTAACCTTCAGGTGTTGTTTCGATTTCTGAATGTAGCATCTATTGTTAAAATCAAAAGTAGTTCAACACTTATGATTGAAATGAAAGCTTTGATACCAACTTGTTAGAGTCTATGTAATTAGGTTATTAAGTCTATAGTTAATGTCCCAAAGGCTACCAAGAGGGGGGTGAATTGTAGTTTAAAAATTTTTAAAGCCCTCTTTTAAAAAAATGAGTTAAACCGATAATGAAAATTTTCTTTTAACGTTTTTATAGAAAAGCGTTTTTCACCAACGAGTTTTTAAAGCTAAAAATAAATGCGGAAAGTAACCAGTAAGTATGACACCAGATTTATAGTGGTTTCGGTCTATTACCAGACTACATCACTCCCCAGAGGCACCCTCTGAGTATTGTACTTGACCAATTGATTGGAACTCTCGTTTTGCACCCACACAGGGCGGAGAAGCCTTTACAACACACTCTTTCACCACACTCCCCGGTGCGGCAGAGAATGCATCGTCCTTTTACACAATCCCAGTGTTGGCAGAGACCGCATCGTCCTTTCAACACTCTCCTAGTGTAGGCAGAAGAAACCCTTTTGGCTATTAACTTCCTATGTAGGCAGTGAACCCTTCGGCTTATTCACACTCTCCAAGTGTAGGCAGCGAACCTTCATAACTGTTCACACTCTCCATAGTGGTCGAAGGAACCCGGAATCTCCTTAACAGATCTTCTCACAAGGAATTTAGAAGGAAGAAAGGAATAAGAAGTGAAGTAATCCCAAATTCACAATAGACGACTCTTTACCGTTTGAAATCCAAGTGGAAGCCTTCTCGCTCAATGATAGGAAATCCTCCTTTGAATGCTCTCTTACACTTCTCCTTGGCTATTCTCTCAAGAGGGCACGAAGATTCAAATGACAAAGATATGGTAGGACAAGTCTAGATTTGGACTATTTATAACAAAAGATAAGAAAAAATCGCCCAAAAATTGTAAGTTTTCAATTATGTACACATGGATCACCGTACCCTCGTGGATCTATCCTGGACGTATTTTTACTTTAAATGATTTGAAACACTCCATTTGTATATGTGTATGAAATGTCTTCGTAAGCTGATCGTTCCTGTCGAACTAAGTTCGTCCGATACGAACGGTTATTACTAGGTCGGTTCTAGAAATCGCTGAAAACCATTCTAAGTCGGTTAAAATCATTCTTGACCCGGAAAATTTATTCGTCGCGGTGGAACGAAATTTTTACAGAGGTTCGATCGTCCTGGACAATTATTAATCTTGTCTGGACGAAAATTTCCAGAGGACAATCGCATACAGACGATAATTTAATTTCGTCTGGATGAAATTTTTCCAGAGACCAGATCATTCCCTGGAATGATTATTAATTTCGTCTGGACAGAAAATTCTTAGAGGACCAATCGCCATTTTGACGATTAATTTAATTTTCGTCTGGACGAAAATTTTAACAGAGAACCAATCGTCTGGAATAGATCTGTAAAATTCGCCTGGACGAATGGACTTAGAAAAATTTTAAGCAAGTTCCTTTCATTCCCATGTGCTCAATAGGGATAACTGTCTGATCGTCCCGTACGGAACGTATATCATCAGTATGGATCAGTATAAATTTTTATGATACCTCTCACGGTGAAGGTGTGTGTGTAATGTTTGTTATGTCACGAGGCAATTACAATCACTCCCTTTTAAGTTGAATTCAAAGGAAATGCAAATCTTCAAATTTTACCAAAGTATCTCATTCACTGAATTGGATTTGAGAGTCTTCGTAGTACTCCGAGTCATTTTTTCCTGAAATGTTGTACACATAGCAAAACCAGACAAAATCTTCTAATTGTTTAGGCAGATAACTACACATTTGAACACTTTTTTTGGAATCATCAAACTACATTAAGTTGCAAAAATGTAAAGCATTCAAATAGCAACTATCTTAACATTTGCTCCATTGTCTCCTTAGTTCAACACTACTCACCGGAAATGTCACATTATTCCCCAGCACTTTGATAACAATGGAATTTTTCAGGACTATTGAATTCTGTGCCACCTTATCAGCATTTAATCTGACAGCAACTCCATCTTCAGAGAAATCAATTTGTTCTTTGTTGAACAAAATTTGATAGGCTTGATTTTCATCCAAGCATCAGATACTTCCCCAATGACATTACGATCAGAGTAATCACAATTCTTATTAATAAGATTAACATCATTCAACCGAATCTTAGAGCGAGCCGCCAAATTATCATTCTTCTGTCCTCCCTCAGTGTTTATTTCGTTTTCAAAAGTCCGTCCACCAAGCGAGCCAAGAACTCCAGAATAACTCTTCACCCTCAAACTAAAATTATTTGAAGCCGAGAAATCAAATTTACCAAGGTCTGGAATACACAGAAAATCACCTTCTTTTTGGACATCGTAAACATCTTCTATAACTTTCTTCCCCTTACCTTCAACAAATTCTTGACGACGCACCGGCGCGAGTCCTTCTCTAATTACAACACCAAGCGATCATTTGCCAATGACCCTTGGAGAACCAGATGGCCGTAGATCAGCCATAACCACCAGCAATCACCCACCGACAATCATCCGATGATCGATCGATGCCAGAAATCCAGTCGCGGAAAGCCCGCAAAAATCGAATTCGAAACACAGATGTTTCTCTCTCTAGAAATGCACCAGAGTTTCTCTCTCTAGACCTTTTTCTGGTGTTCTTGAGATTAGTTTAATTACTTGAAATTAGTATGGATGCCCTAATCAAGATTTCTTTCTTTAGCTGATCATTCAGTACAATTTTAGATCATCCTTGACTATTAGGTCAAAGATTGAAAAATACTCTAACACCCCAAATCCTCCTCCTAAGTGTATGTGTGTGCAAGGCTACTTAGCTTGGGTTCCACCATATTAAAGATTTGAATCAAGAAAGATAAAAATATATTAAAATGAAATTACAAGTCGATTCAACCCTAATCTTCTTGATCTTGAGCTTATTTGGATTGCAAGTGATCTTTATGTACGTAAAAGGTTACTAAGTAGGGAAAACAAAATAAATATGCAATAATAGTAGTGGCAAAGGAGAAAAAATATTGTGAGACTCCAGGTTTCTAGAGAGATAAAATTTAAAATTTCATTTGTTATTTGGAATTGGCAACTTTTTCGGGTATGTAAGCTAGACGTCCAGCAATCTTCTTCGGCGGTGAGGCTATTGCTGGAATCTTCAACCAATATTCTTGACTACTTTTTTCTCGTGAATTTTCTCCTAAGAATGCTCCATTGGTGATCAAAGAGCTAGCCTTTGTTAAACATATATCTCTTGTTCCTGTGATGGGTAAAGGCAAGGAGATTGAAGAAACTGTGGAGTTGGGAACTACGCAACCTGCAATTATTTGTAATAAAAATGGGTGTAATGCTTCATCTTTATCTGGTAAGAAAATGTTTTTCAATCGATTTGTTAGTGTTGTTAGAAAAGAGAATCATGGTTAGTATTTACTTCTGGAGGTATGGAGCTTGTTACCAATTCTTTACTTCCAGTTTCTAGTTTTTTTGGAGAAAATAAATTTGAAATGCTAAAAGATCTTGATGAAAAAAATGAGGAGAAGTTGAACAAGTTTAATGAGTAGAGCCTTAAATTGAGGAAGGATAAATTTTGACTTAAATAAAGGTTAATGAACTTTTGGTTTAGGTTTCATCTGGTTTAGGTGAAAAGGAAAGAAATTGTGATTTTTTCAATTAATGATAGAAAATGTTTGAGTAGTATGGGGAAGTTTAAGCCTAAACTTCAAAAAGAACTTAGGTTTCTTGGGCCATTGAATCCTTCTTCTAGGCATAAGAAACTAGAAGGTTTGAATAAAAAAAGGAGTAGGGGTCCTTTCCCCTTTGAGGCACTACAAGAAAATAGGTAATTAGCGACAATCAAAATTGGTAGCTAAAAATGTTAATTTGGTCACTAAAATAAAAAGTAGCCAAAAATATTTGGGTCCCTCATTTGTCACATTAGCCTTGTTGCTAAGGCTTTTAGCGGCCATTTTTTTGTTACAAGATTAACGACCGCTAATTAGTGTTGGTTGCTAAAATTTGACATATTAGAACTTTATTTTTGGACGCTAATGAATATTTATTTGGATGCTATTTATTAATTTTAATAATTCATTTTATTACTAAATTTTTCCTATAGTGACCAAAACAAAATTTGGTCGCAAAATAGTAAACAAAATAAATCACATCCCCCCTTTAATTTCATGAAGTATTGATATATATTGATGGATATAAAATTTGGATATATTTTGTTTAAAAAATTATTATCCAATTATTACGCCTTGGATAAAGGAATCAAGATCAATCCATCACTCTTTTAAATAAATTTCATAATAGAGAAATAACAAAAATTTCATTAGCTTATGGTAACAATAATAAAAATCATAAAATCCCAAAATATATACTCATTCATCAATATCATTATCAAGGATTTGCTAGGAGAATTTTTTTTTCAACCATGTACTTTTACAAATGCATCCATTAATAACATATAAAATATGATATCAGAAATTATTAATCATAAAATCATAATGTTTACAAAATGATAACATCTAGTCAACATAAAATCTTTTTTTTGAACTATTATGAAAATAGATAAAAAATTACAAAATTATTACTTTTTCTCACATTAGCTCTATCAAAGGCAAATGCACAACATAATTCTTTAGTCACTCTAACACTAATCAATATCCTGTATTACTGTACTGTGGTATCCAGCTCCATATCCATCAATTTTAGGAGGATGGTTGACGTTTTAGTGGACAGGGGAACTGTGGTGGACTAATTCTCTAAATATAGAGATTAATGGGGTGATTTTGCTACCGCTGCTTATAAGTATCAAAGAATCTTAGCTGTAAAGTAAATGAATTAAAGTGAATTAGTAAAATAATGTACTTTCGGTATGCATTTGTAATCCTTGCATGTTCATCTTTCATTTATTATTTCCTACCAGCATTTAATTTTGTACAATAGTTAATTTCGAGTAAACTTTTTCGATGAGCTAATCTTAAAAAAAAATCAAACAAAACAAATTAATTATGATGCCACTAACCAAGTAGCTAGATTTCACCGACCAAATCTTGTTGTGATAGTCATGGGTTATAAATAATTAAGGTCTCATTTTCAATAAATAATAGGTTACAAATTTATGTTAATGTCATTAATTGCATAGAGAGTTGGGAAGTTGAGCGCTACCCTAGGAAATCGATGGATCATGGGCTATATGGCCCTTCTACTACAACCTTAAGGCGTTGTAATGATGGCTGGCTTATCTTCTCAAAGAGCTTTGAGTCCACCTGTTAGCCTTCTTTATAACGATACTAAGATTCTTTGTCTCCACAAATAACTTCAACTTCGAGTAAAAACAGGCAACCCCTACATAAAAATTTTATAAACAAGTTGATCAGATTATTTCAACAATTCTAAGATAATTTAAGGTAAAAATGCAGGGAACTTGGTATGCATACTTCTTGGCATCATGTTTTCCTCAAAGAAAAGTTCAAAAAATTCTAATAGATTTTTTTTTTATGGCCTCCCTACAAAAATTTAAGAAACTTAAACAAAAAAAAACATTATCTGCTATCATTCTATGAATATGAAGAGTAAAAACTCAAGGAAATTCAAATAATAATAATAATAATAATAATAATACAAGTTACCCCAAATATATGCAGGCTTTGTTTTGATATTTTTTACTCCTGCTTAAATATGTAAATGAAAAATTCATGGATCAAAATAAAAATAGTAACTAGAAATAATAAGTTAAATTACTGCAAGTCTATTCAATAGAGAACTAGTTAATAACTAGAGTATGCCTTAAATATGTAAATGAAGTATTCATGACAATATAAGTATTTTTTTTTTATTTTGAAATCCTCACTTTGTCACATCACGCCGAGCAGTTTCTCATTATAACAGTTTGTCATGAGACAAGCTTTGGCTGGCTTATGAAGTATGCAATTGTGTTGGTTGTTGTTAGTGAGAAAAATAGGCTAGTGAAAATGATATTCAGGTAAAGGGTAACCTCTTATCCATCTTAGGTATAAGATTTAGAACAGTTGGAGAAATGTTAAATATTCAAAATCAAGCAAACTAGTTCACCTACCCACACTTCTCAAACTTTCCGCTAGGTCATTGCGCATAAAACAATGAAAATGAACACACTCAAATTCCTAGTTTTCCATACCCTACAAGAAGTTTTTACAACTAATGGAAAAAACTCTTTACAACCAAACAAAGAAATATATATTAAAAGAATAGAAGAAAATAGAAAGTAAATAGATAATATATAAATATATCTACTAAAAGATCTATGCTGTATACTTGGAATTGCATAGTGAATTCCTTGGTTGACATACAGAAGTCTTTCTTACTATTGTTAACTAGTTCTCCGTTTGTGTTTAAGTTGAATCTTTATACCTGGACAGAACCTGATAGTTCCTCTTGAAACTTAGCTTGGACTTTGTTGATTATTGTTTGAATGTTTAGTAGTAAGATGGTTATTCCTATAGGGCAGCAAGACTAAAAAAACAAAGTTTTTCCTATTCTGGATCGAATACTTCCCTAGTGGATAAAATTTTGCATGTAGAAAGTCACGCCTAGCTTAGATATCCCTGTTGGAGGCCTTTCCTACTATGTATTATAAAACAGAACAAGGCAGCCAAGATTTGAATCTGAACAGCACCAGTGGCCTGGATTGCAATAGCTGCGAACAGTTTGTTGTCCTATAATGATAATGATGAAGTTTTGAAATTAATTAAATAAATATTATAGCTCCTCAAGCCTGCAAGTGTTTACTCAAAATTAACTATATAGATATGATGAATAATATCAACTGCAAAGGACTTCAACTTGGCGCCAGGACATCAAATGAACCATTTTTTTTGAAAAGAATACTTATCTTCCAAAAATTCCACAAATAAAATAAGAGTTTTCTTCCAAAACCAAATTGGTTGTCCGATCATAAACATTTACTTGGCATACTTTTAAAAAAGTTATATTGATAAATCAATTTCTAATTTCATGATGTAAAGTAGAGCAAACATAAATTATTCATTTATAAATATTATAATCAGTATGAAATTTCCAAATTAGGTCAACCTACTTAGAATTAACAGCTCTATGTGGTTTTTGGTTCTAATTGATAGTAAATGTATATTAAAAATGCAAGCATAATGCATGGAATTGATGTCTGCATTCCATAACTTAGAAGTGATTAATAAAACTAGCAATTCAAACTTGTAAGGTACATTACTAGACAACAAATTCTACAAAGACCAATTAAAAGGTACTTGAAACATTATAGTATGAAAGCACTAAAATAAATCAGACTCTAATCATCATTTTCTTCTTTTGACAAGTTTGTCTCTACAAGAAGAAATTTAGAGTATTAATCAAACAATATTTTTATATGATTTAATAAACTTTACTCTGCATGTTATAAACACTTACCATCATCAATACGTGGCAGCACACCAAATTTTTCTGCTACCATTTTTAACCAATCTATAGTTTTTTTGTTGAGATTTAATGATCTTACTTTGTTCCTCATATTTCTCTTGTATAACTTTTAAACTGGTTTCATGCTCGGTCTCTCTCTCGGATGATGCATTTGATCTAACAATTTTAGTTTATTTATCGTCTTTGGCCCATAACTTAGGCCATGAATATATGATGATGTTTCACCTAAAACTTTAGCAAAAATTTTTGTATCATCAACTATTCTTCCATCGCTAATAATTTTCTCATGAATTTCCATCATCTTGTCTTGTATGTTTTAAGAAAAAACTACAAAATAAAAGATGAAATATTATTAATAAATCTATTTTAAAAAATTAAAGTTATACTAACATATTTTGCCTGACAATCTTCAGAAACCCATTTCTTTTCTTTGTCTGTAAACTCCTTGTATAACTCAATCGTGCTTAATTTATACACCACAACAAAATATATATCCCAAATTAAAAGTTTTCAAAATTTAAACAACTAAAAAATTATAAATAGCTCGTCATATAAACGCACTACAAGGGACTTTGTGCCCATTCAATGAATGACCTTCAACATCAAACAATTTTGACAGTTTGATTCCAATTTTTTATGTATAAAAAAAATTGATTAAACAAAATATAACAAAAAAAAGATAGCGAGAAAATTTGATCTTCATACGCTTGAAATTTAAACATTTTAATATGGATGTCTTATATATATATATATATATATGTTCATCTCTTTTTCGTTATATTATCTTTAATACTCAATTTTTTTCCTGAGAAAATCATTACATAAGAAGAAGTTTCATCAATCAGTAATTACAAAATAAATAAATTAGCAAACCTATAGTTTTTTCTTTAAATTAAAGACATACCTTAAAAGTTTTTTAGTCAAAAAAATTACATAATCAAATCCAATCATCTGGTCTCCCAATAAGTTCTTTGTAAGGCTTTTGTCTTGCTATAATTCCACCTCCATATTTTTTATAATGTAGATAAGCCTTTGAGCAAAAATTAGAAAATCTCTTGCTCATCGTGTGTATCACACAATCCTTTACATGTGATTCTTCAATGGACAAATTAATCTTTACCTACAAAATTTTTTGAAAGCAACGTTAAATTGTTTGAAATCTTTAGTTAAAAGAACTTTCAAGAGTCAAATTTGACAAACAAATACAATAGAATACAACCGAAAGTAGAAAAAAAAAAGAATAATTTGTATTCAACCAATGTGTGAATTTCTAAAAGCTATTCTATAAAATAAATGCCAAAGGTTATAGGTACAGTAAGTCAGCAAACTTATATTATATCCAAGCTATAGGATAGAATATTTGAGATGACATATATGTAGCATGGAAGGAACACAACTTTATTGATGGCATGAAAATAAGGAAACCATAGTAATAGATCAGATAAAGCCTTGGTGCAATGGGATGATTTTATAGAAAATAATTACATCGCAAGCATGAGAGTCTATTCATACAACCCTTTGTTTACCACTAAATGAATTGATTTCTGCAGTCATCGTGAATGATCAAGAAATTAAGATTTCCTACCAATGAAGAGCAAGGGTCATTGATTCTATACAGAATCATAAATAAAGGAAAGTGAGAGGAGGATGAATAAAGCATCATATATATTAGTTACTAATATATACAGAATGAGAAATAATGGAAAGTGAGAGTAAAAAAAATAGGTTATGTTTGTATATTATAATGTTAATATTTAATTGTTGAAAGCAATTTTATAACAATAGGATAGCAGTGAGAGACTCCTGCAGATTGCGGTCTTGGGAGAAGTTCATATGCTATAGGTACATCCCATGCTAAAGGTACACCCCATGATCCAATCATAGCTATAAAACATAACATGCTAAAGGTATAATGTTAATTGTATTCTTGATTTAGATATAAAACATAATATGCTAATGGTAAATCCCATGATCCAATCATAGCTAGCTTCACATTACATATTTAGTTCTACGTCCTTTCTTTGATAAGAAAAGAAGAATACACGCCCAATGAACCTTCGAAATGAGTATGGACAAGAATACTAATTCAAAAGGCCTCCCATATCCCTACAGTTAAAAGCATGTTATGAGAATAATAATTCAAAACATAACCTGCTAAAATTTGATGAAAAGTGTTACAATTAAGTTGACTTGATTCATAAGTTCTTGAATACTTTGATGGTCTATTTGAATGGTGAATGTCAATGATTAGAAATACATAAATAACAAAATCACATAATTTGTTGAAGTCAATCCAATTGATGAACTCAACTTTCATCAAATTTTAATAAATTCCATACCACAATAAATAAATAAAAAAATTAGAATGCTATGTAAAAGTAGAAGAAAAGCACAATAGTTATTAGCTTCATGTTTTTAGCTTCTATGCTGAAAGTAAGAAAAGGTAAAACATAAAGATAAATAATATTCATAAACGAAATTGAATTTTATTATGAATTT
Source organism: Dendrobium catenatum (assembly GCF_001605985.2). Lineage (NCBI taxonomy): Eukaryota > Viridiplantae > Streptophyta > Magnoliopsida > Asparagales > Orchidaceae > Dendrobium > Dendrobium catenatum. The sequence goes on from NW_021460966.1 coordinate 22,296, forward strand.
TATATCACAAATAACTAAAATAATCGTTAAAGTTCTTACCATCAATTCTTTTGAAAGTATTTCTTTATCAGTATCACTCACTTGATCCCATATTTCAACTTCCATGGGTGCAAAGTTTTTAATTATAATACCCGCTTCTTTAGAAAACTTTGAGTGATTCTCTTCAATTAGCCTATTCAAGCCCTTTGGAATGATTATTGATACCTTACCTTTTGTTCTGTAATGCTCCACTAATGCTACACTACTCTTTGAATCCCTTTTTTATTAGAACTTGAAGCTAAAAAAAAAAATAAATAAGAAAGTCATTTATATTTATCATAATTATTAAATTTGAAGAAGCCATAAGTAATAATACCAATGATAGTTGTCTTTGTCTCTGATCCTGATGGATGAGGTAAACTTGGCCTAACAACTTTTGGATATGCTTCTACTATCGGCAAACCTGCTTTAATTGATACATGCAAATAGCTAAGAGTAAGAGCAATTAATGTACAAAAGAAATTATATTTTTTCAAAGGATAGTATTTAAGCCTGAAAGAAAAAAAAACATTAAAAAGAATTTAACCTAGTAAGCTATAAAAATACAAACTTACCATTCATTATTAGCAGTAGATATGACATGTGAAGCATCATTTTTTAATGAAGATTACACATTATTACTAATTGATAGTGCAAACAAATATGAGTAATTTATAATTATTTGAGAGCTTATCCATTTTCTTGGAGCCATGACTTAATAAACTGCAAAATGAAACAACAAAAAAAATATTGAAAAGCAAATATATCAAGTTATTATAATATATAAAACAAATAAGTCATAAAAAACAACCTAGTATTTATCATTATAAATACTGATATGTACATGAAATCGTCTTCACTAAAATATTCAGCTAATGTTGAATCATATTCCTCTACTTCATTTTCATCACATATAAAATCAGTAGTCTTAGTTTGTTGTACAAGCACAATTTGTACATATTCCAAAATTTGTGGCTCTACATCTTCTCTATGTAAGGGGCCAATCTCACCAAAATCATCTCTGAAGTTTATATCATTTAGCTCATCTTCTTGATATGCTATATTTTTAGTTAGCTGACCAGTGTTAAGTTGATATTCATTCAAGTAATTCATGAGTATAGGATTAAATAAATGCCTATGCTGCACTTTCGATACAACATGCCAATCACCTCTTAACTTCGTATCTTGAACAAAAAATACTTGAGAAACTTAACTTGCTAATACATAAGGATCATTATCATACCAAGTTGTACTTATATTTATAGATGTGAAATCATCATCAATTACAATGGGCTTTTTATGCCCAAGATCAAACCATTTGCACTTGAACAATACTACATGATTTCTATCATTATAGCTCAAATCAACAACATCTATTAAAACCCCATAGAAATCAATTCTTTCATCTTTATGAGAACCCTAAACTGATACACCACTGTTCTGGGTTACCCTTTGAATGTCACGTTGGTTGACTAGAAACTTAACACCATTAACAATGCACCCTGAATATACATTAACACAAATATCTAGACCCATTGCTAAAGAATAAATATCTTCTTAACCTTCTAGTGATTTTTGAAGATTCAAGTTGTTCATCTAGAAGCCCGAAAAAAAAATCAAGTTTTGTGAAATTGTTAACATTAGAAAAAATTTTATAAATATAAATAGTAAACAAAATTAAGAATTGAGTATCTCACTCTTTGTTCATACCATAATGGAAATTGATCTTTTTTGCTTCATTTCCACATCTTGAATAAATGAATTTTCTTTTCTTAACTCGTTCTCATGTTCACTGATAAATAATTTTTATATGGTTTAATTGCAAAGTAATATATTATTTGTAAAAAATTTTAATATCATTAGTATTTTAGTTAATTACATACTTAAGATATGGTTTTAACTCTTCACAATTGTTAAGAATATACCATCGAACTAAATTGTACTCACTCCAAGATAATGTAGTGAAATGTGGTTGTCCAAAAGGATGAATTCTTCTAGAGAAAAGTGAAAGTTTTTTTTCATTCAAATGAACATTATCATTATATTCTTCATCTTGATTATTTTTACTCATCATGCCATGGAGGTATCTAGAACAAAATGTTAATGGCTCATTAACAACATAAGTTTCTACAATTGATCCTTCAGGGAGAGCTTTTTTCCTAACATTCCCTTTATAAACACTTAAATTTCTAGCATATAAATAAATTTTAATAAAAATTTATGCAAATAATGAATAAAATGTATATAAAAAGTAAACATTACTAGAACAAGAAGTAACCATTCAATTGGATACATCCACCTATAATAAAAAGGTCCAGCAAGCCTAACCTCATGTGGCAAATGAACAACTAAGTGAACCACTATGTTATATAAAACATGTGGAAATATCATTTTAAAACGACAAATTGTATTAATGATCATATCTTTTAATTTTTCCAACACATCCAATCTCAATGTCATAGCACATAATATCCTAAAAAGTCATGACAAATCACTTAAAGCATTATGTACATCCTTATTTAAATATCCACGTAATCCTAAAGGAATGATTCATTGTAACAACACATGAAAATTATGGGTTTTTAATCCCATAAGCTTTCCATTTGGAATATATACTAATCTAGATATATTTGCTGCGTAACTTTCTCGAAACTTTAGGGATCTAACAAAGTTGAGAAACCCTTCTATCTGTTTTGAAGAAAGTGTGTAAGAGGCTAGAGATTTAAGATACTTATCACCTTATTTTTGCAAATGTAGCTCATGCCTTATGCCCATATCTTTTAGATCCAAATGAGCTTTCTCTATATATTTTGTCTTTCTTTCTATATTTAATAAGGTCACTAGAATGTTGTCATAAATATTCTTTTCAATGTGCATTACATCAAGATTATGACGTAATGTGAGATTTCTCCAATAAGTTAACTCAAAAAATACATTTTTTTTATCCAAGTTGATTCATGAAGGTTACATTTTCTTTTTCTACAGTTAGGATACTTTCCAAACTTCAAAACCTTTAATAATTCTATTTCTGATAATATTTCTTCTCCGAATAAAACTTGAGGTCTCACTCTAACTTCATGCTTGCCATTAAACATTCCACTTTTCCTCCATTTGTGCTCATTAGGCATGAAACATCTGTGACCCATGAAACAAATTTTGTTTCATAAATGTTGTGAAGAAGTTTACTGTCACATATTGGGCAAGCTTTATAACAAAGTACTTTATGACCCGACAATATACCATAAGCTGGAAAATAATTTATAGTCCATAGAACAGTAGCATGCATTTGAGAGGTATTCTTACTTACATAATCAGAAGTTTTGATATCATTCACCCATAAGTCGTTTAATTCTTCTATAAGGGGCTTTAAATACACATCTATTTCTTTCCCATGAGCAACTAGACCAAGAATTAATAGTGTCATAAACATAAACTCAGAAGACATAAAGTTCCAAAAAGGAAATTATATGTTATAAGAATGACATGCCACATGCTATAATAAATGCTCATATTACCAAAAGAATTGAATCCATCTGAAGCTAATGCAAGGATTACATTACGAGAATCTTCTGCAAACCAAGGAAAGTTAATATCAAAATCCTTCCAAAATTTAGAATCAATTGGATGTCTTAAAAATGTTTCATCCACAAAATGATTTTACTTATGAGTAGTTTTTCTTGACGTAATAATCCATTGTAATCAAAATGTAATGGGAAAATAGTGTAGAATTTTATGCAAAATTTTCTTTCCTTTTCCATCATTAACTTTCCATCTTGATTCCATGCACTCTGGACATTCTTCTTTATCCTTATAATCTTTCCAAAATAAAGAAAAATCATTTTTACAAGCATGAATCTTTTAACATCATAATTCGAGGTCTGATAAAATCTTCCATGATTCATAATATGAAGATAGAAGTGTTTCACCCTTTGACAAGATAGATTTTATGAATTCAAGGATCATGTCGAATGATTTATTTGTCCAACAAATAATAAATTTAATGTGTAGTAAATTTACAAGAGCAGACAACATAAATAAATATTAACTAGGGTATAAATCATGTTGTGCATCCTTATGTAATCTATCAAATATAGTTGTTTCTTCTTTGTCGATAATATTATCACATTCCTCATCTGGTGAATTATTGGGAGTAGTGTTCATGAAAGTTCACCTATGTATATCCTCTAAGATTTCTAGAATCTCATCAACCTCTTCATTTGTATTATTAAGATCATTTACATCTCTTCAGCCTAAATCTGCATCACTGAAATCTTGAGATGTTTCCCCATGACATGTCCACTCAATGTATGATGTTTGCATCCAATTAATTAGTAAATGATTTTCTATGACACTATAAGTTTGAAAAAAGACATTGCATAGTATCGACATGGGCTCCAAATCTTCTCCTTTTGAGGATTATTTCCACGGGCAAATTTAATAAATGCAGTGACTTCATCATTATATTTTTTCAAATGTCTATCATTGAAATTAATCCAATTTAGCCCATTGCTTTGGCCTGACAAAATTATGAAAAAAAATAAAAATTATTGCATGACTAATCTTAAACCCCTTTTTAAAAATTATTTAAATTTAGGTAAATATTCATAAATAATATACTTCAAATCATGTCTCATTTGAATTTTTTTTTGTGAAGACAATATAAAATTCATTGTTAATTAAAAGACATTGCCAAGAATGCTTATAATCTATGTATTGCATATAAAATTTGGATGCTATAATAATATTTTGGGAATCAATGTCAATTATCAAAAGGAAAACGTCTATAAAAACAAACAACAAAAATTTAAATATTTTTATAATTAAAATCATTAACACTCATTTTTTATCTAATGAAACAACTCTTAAATTAAAGAATATGAAATAAAATGCCATATTATTTTTAGTTTCTTACTTATCTATTTGTCATGTTTTTTTTAATATCCATATTAACAGTTAATATTATCAAGATTTTAATTATTATAGTTGCTTTTGATGATCCATTGATTACTTTATAAAGAGCACATTAGTTATGGCAATATTTGCATAACAAATATCAAATAAGTAATTTGTTGAAGTCGGATCTTTTCAAGTCGAGAAAAATATTATATATTTAAAAATTTATACCATTGTACATTCATAAATTATTATTCAATATATACATAAATAAATTTGAAGAAATGTCGCAATTTGATATCATTAAAGATCTCAAACCACACTCTAGGCTTAGTTTGAAGCCTAATATCAAGAGAGAGATGACACCCCTTGCATTCCATCACTTGAAACAAGCCTTGAAGATACATTGAATTTGTACAAATGTTAAAATTTTTGTACTAACAATTTTTTTTAAGTAACAATAATTAAGCCATTCCAAATGAATCCTTATTTTGAAGATGTTCATAAATTTTATGCATATTAATGTCTTATCATTTTTTGCAATTAATTCAATTGTCACATAAGATACCATCTAAATAATATCAATTAATACACTTTTTTTTTTCATTTATATTTCATAAATTTTTGCATTTCACACATGTTAGTACGTTGCATCCAAGTCAGTATCATAAGATGTACTTTCTCATTCAATCATGCACAAAGAAACATAAAAATTTTTATTTATATTCTCCATATCATTTTACACTTTATTGATATACTACAATATCAAAGATCTACAATATTTGCAAGAAAACTAACAATCAAGACTAAAATCCATCATACAAAAATTTCAAGTATTGGAGAATATCTACAATATTTGCAAGAAAACTAACAGTCAAGACCAAAATCCATTTATTTTATTTATATTCTCCATATCATTTTACACTTAGAAAGAAACTTCTTGTGATCTTTGATATTGCAGTTATATGATGTAATGAACATTAATATAAAATGGTTGGTATCTAGTTAATTGATAGAAAAAGTAGGCGCTGTTTAACAGACTATTTTTTCACAACCTGTTGTTTCTTTTTTGGCTTTGTGATGGAATAAATCAAAGTAATGTATACATATAATTTATTTCCATATTATTTGGCTACTTTAGGTTTATGCATGTTGGTACCTAGTCACTGATTCGATCCTATGTAAAATTGATATCGCTCATCTTTTTCTTAAAATGTTCATGGTTGTGCAGTTTTGCATGCCATGCTATGATATTTCCATAACATGCATAAAGATTTATTTAAGCTTGTGGGTCTCCGAAAGGATTCTGCTTATGGGGTTCGAATGCAAAGAGTACGATCGCACTATCCCATAGGACAAAACGATCGTAGGCCTTTACACTCGACACAAGTAGGTCGATGGAAGAGCAGATGGAGTTATAGATACGATTAGCCATGGAGGATAGCGACTTTCACCTACCAACCTCGATGGATAATAATATCTATAACCCAAAAGTTCACGAGATTTCCCCCATTCGATGCATCAGATCGAATGGGGTTTATTTGATTATGAGGATCGGTTTCCTACATGTGCAAGCCCCCGTAGTTAATTACATCTTAGACCTCGGTCTAAGAAAACCCTCGATTAAGGATGTTAGATTATCGTCTCTAATGGGTTTAGAGCAAAGGGAAAATTTTAGGCTTTCCTAATCAAAGGTGAAGGTCCCAAATTGGCTCAATCAGATCACACGTGGTTCAGTCAACATTCGGTCGGCTCGAAGAACTGGAAACTGGAGAAAAAAAGGAAGGATAACGCACTCAGACATGCACGAGAGAAGGAAGGAGGTGGCATCATCTGCGTGACGCGGATGGGTAGGTATTATAGATTTCAAAAGAAAGGAAAGCTTACCCACCAATAAGGTGTATAATGGTTCACTCATACCACTCACCTTTAGACCCTAAATCTATAAAAGATATAGTTTCGTACATACGATACTGACATCTACGACCTAGCTAATGCAATCCTGGACTTATTCCTTGCCTGACAAAGGAAGCCAGCTAAAACCACCTAATCGTATAAAATCTATGCTGTCCAGTCCATATGAAAGATGGGAGGGTAGTTTAGACATTGAAATTTGGGATCGACAACTAAGGAAATTCCTAAGTGATCCCACACTTATGAGTGGTGCAATGCTCATAAAACTAATGCAATTAAATTTTGATTTTAATTAGTTACTAATGAAATTTATGCTGGTTAAAGTCTCCAAATCAGATATGTATGAAATTTTTAAAAAGACTTATAAAAAAATAATTTTTGAATAACTAAACTTCCCCAGGTCCGGAACTTCATCCTCGTAGGCCAGATTATCCAGACTCTACCCGCAGGCGGGGAAGTTTGTCTAAAAGAAGAGAGAATGCGTGTATGCGACCCCGGATGATTCCGGCTATTCCCTAAAATCATTTATATTTCTATGTGGGTTAATCTTAAATTTTTATTATTAATTACGAGTAGAAGAATTTTATCCTAAAAGAGCCTAGCGAGTCAGGCATAAGCACATGCAAGAAAGAAACTTATGAAAAGCATGTTGGTTCTACTGCGCAAGCAAAGTAAACAAACAACAACAAAAACAAAATCACACGAAAAAGAGTGTCCATGACAAATGCTATACAATATTACATCACAGAGTATAGAAAAGTAATGGTGGCCGAGCTCCACCGACAACAACCCGGAAGCGACGCAATCTTTAAAATGAGGCATTTTCATCTTCAATCTTCATCTTGATTCGTCTATGGATCATCTTCTCTTCTTTTAGCTCCTCGTAGTAGGTCCACCAAAAGGATGCCCAAATGAAAAAGGAAACCCCCTTGTAGGAATTTTCTTTTCCCTTTGGACTCCTATTCATTTAAAATGCCCCATTTTAATGATTTTCACAACAATTACTCTCAAATACATTATATTATTAAAAATAAAAAATCTATACTCTCCTGCAGGGGTTATCCTAAGCAGTTTATAATAAAAATTCATCCAAGTAGTTATATATATGAAAATGCTGAAAAATAAATCACACTTGGCCGTGCTCTAATCATTGGGGGCTAAGCAGCTGAAGCAGGTACCTAAAGCAATTATAAATGACATTATTAATTTTAAACCCCTTTTTAGCGCTTTGTAAGCACGGCCACCTGCAGGAAGACAGTATTAGTATGAAAAAACGTGCCTAACCTATAGGTATTCTAACGCTCACAATAACAGTGCAGAAAAGAAAAGAGCAGAAAAAGTGTCACAGAAAAGCATCACAGAAAAGCTACAACAGGTAGCAAAAACAACCAGCACTCAAGTCACATGCAAAGCATCACAGCATAGTACAGAAAAGAAAAGCAAAACAATAACCTAACCTAAAGCTAATAGTCGTGCCCTATTAAACTCATCTAAGTGTGTGTAAGCTGTGTGGTTTTGATAGGTCCTATATGGGATAGTTTAGTTAGAGTTGTTTGTATTTTTTTTGTTGAAAGGGGCAAAGGAAATTTTGGTTAAAGTTCAAATCTTAGTATTTTAAGATTGATTTTTAAATATTTTATTTTAGTATTTGATTAATTATCACCTTTGTTTCACACCGAGGCCGTGAGGTTTATTTCACCCTCCTTGGGGCTAACTTAATAGCCTCGTAGGCCTGGGTTACCCAGTGATAATTAACTTTGTTGATTTACTTTAGTTTGTTATAAAAAGAAAAGAAAAAGGGTGTATTAATCATTTATTAATCAAGTTTGTTAATTGATTTTATAGGTTATTCTAAAGTTTGATATTTAGAAGTATTTTTATCCTAATGAATTTTAATTTAAAATTTGATCTCCTAATTAGATCTACTTCTTTTAGATTTTAGATTGGTTAGGAGTTGATTATTAAATTAATTAAACTTGATTTAGGTTTATGTTTTAGATTTACAATTTAATAATTACAAATGTTAATAAAAACTTAATTAAGAGTTAAGTGTTTTAATAGATTTTTAAGAATTAGATTAAGATTGATTGGTTGATTATTAGTGAATTAAGAAAACAAAAATCCAAATCTAGGAAATCGTGTCACTAGGTTTTCGTTTTAATTTTTCTATCTTATAGGAAACATGCACCCTAAGTCTATATTTTCTAATACTCGGTCCTTAGTTTTTATCCTTAGGTGTCACTAGTGTTGTAGGATCAAAAGTGATGTTGTTTCCTAATTCCTAAGACTTCTATACGGATGTCACAAGGTTTTAAGGATCTAAAAAAAAAGAGTAAAAGCAATACTAAATATATAATTAAAGTTTCTACAAGGCCTTAAGGGTGGGAGGCGTACAAACATCTAGGCCCCTAAAGGTTTTCCAAGTTTTTAAGAAAGCTTACAGCACCGGGGGCTACGACCCGGTGGTTTCGCCCGTAGCGCCCCTACCGGAATGAATAGGGGCGACTGATGCTAGGATCCGATTGTCCTAGCTCCCTCTCCAAGTGCTCCATTGCTCATTATCCATTGCTTTCCAAATGGTACCTCGCAAAACATAGAAGAAAGGTGGATTAGAGCAGTTCTATAAGAAAATAATTATATAAGGAAATGAAAACGCACTAAAAAAAGAACATACCTTTTTTGTCACCGGTTGAGCTACTTGTGTTTTGTGTTCTCCTCGTTTTGCAAGTGCGTAGTGTCAAAGCACGAAAGAAATAACAAGGAAAGCTAACGGTGAAGTAAAAGACAACTAAAAGCAACAAAAAGAAGAAGAATGAAAATCGTATATAAAAGTGATGTAGGCATTGTTGTTTTGGACACACTTCTTTAAAGACAAGTGTATCCTAAAGCAACATTAATAATGCCCTTTAATGTTCCCACAATCCAAATGAGGCACTTGATATGTTTAAGACCTCTACCTACAACATATTCTAGACACATCTTATAACCACTAAAGGGAGACTTACTCCTAACATAGTCCAAAAGTAAAATTCTCTTTTGTTTTACATTCATCCAAAATTCTTTACTTTTTATCTTTAGAAGTTAACACTAAAGGAAGAAAATTCAAATGAGCAAAGATCATCTAACTCCAAAAAGACACTAAAGGCCTTCTAAAACAAAGTTACTACTGAAGCTCTAAAACCACAACATTTATCTTTTAGAAACCCATGTAAATCAATATGAAGACAATTCACACATTAATCATCATCTCGCTCTAAGAAAGACTGCTAAGAGATTTTACTACACTAAGAAAGTCACAAAACCAGAAGTCTCAAAATACTCTACGAAAATCTCTAGATTGAATGCCACACAAAACTTACAAAAATTATCTACCAAAAATCTCTTCTTTGTTTTTTTTTTTTTTTGACACAAACTTTACAAAACAACCAACAATCAAGTGCCTTTCACATTCATTTGGAGTGGGGTAGAAAAAAACCTAAAGCTTTCCAACGAGATGATTTTATAAAAACCCCTAATTGTAGAGCCCTTATCATAAAACATTCGCAAAACTTTTGATAAAGACTCTCGACGTAAAACAGTTAGCAAAACTTTTAACCATTAAGACATCCATAAAATCTTTTAATACCAAGCATTTTCTAAAGCCTTCCCAAAACATCCTTAATATAAAACAAATCATTTAATTTCTCAATATAAAGAAAAATATAAAACTTCTCCAACATGAGGCCACACATGTATTTAATGTTAGAACTCAACATTTTCTATTAAAGAAAAAGGCAATGATAAGAAAGGAGCTTATGTAATTTGTTCTTCTCATGCTTAAAGAAAGTATTCTAATAACATAAATAACAATGCATAAAGACCCTTATCACATAATATATTAAAGTCATTTCATAGATATGCCACCAACGATTCCAAGTAACTCTCTAATTAAAATCCATGACCTTACTCTCTTGCCAAAAACAGATTCACGAAAGCTTTCCAACAAAATCTCATAGTGATGCCAACGAATAATGTATGAGTGGAGTGCTAAAGAAAGTAAAGGTTCCAATTCAAATCTTCCTATATATGCATTTTTTATGAGGCATAACAAACTTTATAACATTTCGTAGTCCACACATTGATATACATGATATAAACCATAGGCAAGACATCATCAAAATTCCAACAATATCAACATATTTAACACCAAGATGATACCCATCATGTATTAACCAATTTTTCTTTCATGGCCAAATGCATACGATCAAAGAAAATTTGAGAAGAAGGGTTTCCATTCAAATAAAGCTTTTCAACTTTTCCTTCAACGATATTCCATCAAACAACTTGTATGCAATGCTTGTAAGGTTTCATGTAATAAACTAGCATAGATGTCATCACCTTATAATCACAAATCATTGCAAATTTTCTACATTCATGCTTTCTTTAAATTGTTACGAAATAATCTACTCAAAGTTCATCAAAGATATTTTTAGATGCATATCTTGTTAAGAAATCTACATGGCTTTTACAACTTCTTATCATACGATGATTCATAAATGAACATGAGCTTCATAACAAAGGTCTTGTGCAAAACGACGGCAATAAAACCTCCAAAATATACACTTTTTTACAAAAATAGTGGGGAAAGCTTACACAAAAAAACTGTAGGAATCCCCACCAAGAAGCATTAGATGAGCAATAAGACATAGGCATGAGCATTAAGGCTCAAAATATATGGAAGCTAATTCATCAAATTTCACCTTCAAGAATATATATAACTTTGACCTTGGAGAAATTCATGAAACTAACACATTGCGCCGAAGAAAACCAACCTTACTTGCAATATGATTATTCTAGACTTCATAGAACCTAATCATAAAAAAAAAGAAATATGTTCATTAACGGCAGGATAACTATTGATATAAAGACATGTGCCACATAAAACTTCTATGTAAAAAAGAAAGAAAAAAAGAAAACTTTAGCCAAAGCAAACTTATGTAAACATAACTTGTCTTTAACCCAACTACACACAAGATTTTATTGACATATGCTCATATATACATGATTCAACCTAATGCATGTGTTGAGCAAAACAACTAAAATAAAGTGGACAAAAGCAACTTGTTTCTCTCAAACCCATGAGAGCTTACATTTCACCGATATAGCATCGATGTCGCTTGTATAATGGTTAAAGCAAATTTACATATGGAAGAACCCCTTGCACATGAAGCAATAATTTTAAATAACCCCTATCAAGCTCTATTTGATGATAAGGAGATGATAAACTATAACAACTATCATATTTTTTAAAGTGCATGAGACTCATCCATAAGTATTGCATAAAATAGATATAGTTTATGAAAGAATGACTCTCAACACCACACATACTTCATCAAATAACTAAGCTATTCTCAGATTTTGATTAATAAATTTCTAGGAAAATGCATTGAGGAAACTTTGACATGAAGGAGCTCATTGCATAGAACTTTAATGTAAGCAAAACAACTATGACTTCTCTTAGGAGCATTCCATCAAACATCTTACATGCATGATTTAGTATAGGATTAACAAGGCCTCTTATGCACTTTAGAGTTTACACCTAAGTCACTAAGCCAAGTGACATGAACCAAAATAAATTTCCAATGCTCAAAATGTTTGCTCAAATCATCACGTAGGAGAAATACATCAAATAAACTATGCAAATTATCACAAAATCCACCACATAGAATGAATGTGCTTATTAGGAATCAAGAAGATCAAGGGTGTAATGACATATACACTACAAATCTAGCACAAGCTTTGCATTAATATGGTTCTCTAACAACAAAATCAGCCACAAGATCATATATTAGAAGAAGAAGATGATGAGGAGAAGAAGCAAAGGAGAAGGGGAAGGAAAAGAAGAAGGAGAAGAGGAAGATGTAGAGGAGAACTCACCTTACAAGGAGAAGGGGAGTAGGCTGCCTGGAGGTCGGACGGGTTCCAAGGAGGCGATGCAGGCGTCGGGTCGCACAAGGGAAGACCGGAGCAGGAGGTTCTCCACGGGCTCGGTCCAAACAGAGAAGAGGCGGAGGGGGAGGGCGACGGTATTCTCCTGGTCTTCGGCTGGATAGGAAGACCGAGAGGGAGAGATCCGTCTGTGTCCCCCTGAGCTCGTGCGAAATCAAGAAGGGGGAAGAAGGGGTCGGTGAGCAAGAGAAAACCGAGAGAGAGAGAGGGAGAAGGAGCGAATGCCTCAGCTCAGAGCCTTCATCCCGAGTAAATCAAGTCCATTGCCGAAAGAAGAAGCCCGCCCATTTCCATCATCGTGTTCCAGCTTCCGAAAACTTCTTAAAACAACCCTGTTCTTCGCTCGAGGTATGCTCGAGTCGTAGGAGATCACTGAGGCCCAGGATTTAGGCTGAGACGAATATCTTATGCAATCGCAGCCATCGAGATGATTTCCTGATCTAGGAAATGAATTCAAAAATTTTAGAAAGTCAAATGGGATTTAGTGAAACTAAATTGAGCTGAATAACACTAAATGGTTAAGACCGGGCTAAACTCGAGTCTGAATTTGACTCAATTTGAGTCCATTTGGGTTCGAGCTGGCGCGGTGAATTTGATTGGATGAAATTAAATTTAGAATAATGATCAATTTAAATCAAATTGGAACGACGCGATCGAAATAAACTAATCGAGTCTAATTGAACACATTCGAGTCTGATCCGGCTCAAGTCGGGTCGATTCAAGCTCGAATTGGGCTTGACAGGGTTCGATTAAATAGGTCGAAAGTGCTCGAACATATTCGAGCCAAAATCGAGGTCAACAAAGCTGTGACATGCATAAAATAAAAATGATAGCTAAGATGACACCTCTTTATCTGAGAAACTAAGGATTTTGGTATTTCATGGGAAGTTTGAGTAATATTGTATGTGCGTTTTAGTATGCAACTGCAAATCCTCATAACAAACAATATGATAGTTCATATTTTTTTTTTATAAATTTATTTTTTGATCAGTATTCCAGAAAAGTTTTGACCGTAAATGGTGATAATTTTTTTTGAAAGATGTAGGACACCCTTTTATCTTATATTTTACTATCTTTAACCGATTGCTTTTCAATAAATTTAGATATATTCCCCACCTTCCCAGCTAGGAGTTCAAATTGGTATTGACATTGAAAATCTGGCAATCCCAATATGTTCAAGTTTCTTCCGTTTACTCATAGATGATTTTTTAACTTATGTTTTATCCTTTTGTATTTCAAGTATTGAACATTTTTTGTTTGTTTTCCTCTATTCATTAGTGGAAATTAACTGAACAATAAATCATCCTCTGAAATCCAAAAAAATCACAAACAATGCCATAAGTTAGTTTTTAAGTATTCCAATTATTTCTACTTGTAGTTATCAATTATTTTGTATATGGAGATTTTTTTTTCAACTAGTTTCTCCCTCTCATTCTTTTGAAACATTTTTGTGATAGAGGTTGGGTTACAAAGAAAAAAATACTGAATGCAAAATAATGAGTGGAGTGTGAAAATCAACTCAGAAACATCCATTAGATCTTTTCCACTCAGCCATTAAAAATAAACCGTAACCTCTTAAAGCAACAATAACAATCAATAATATTGAATGATGCCATAAAAATGATAGGCAAGCATAGTACAAAAAATATCATAAATTTTTTGAAATTAAAATATGAAGAATGTTATAAGGGATAACTTGAGAAGGAGAACCAGACGGAAGAGAGTTTGTGTGATTGTCCGAAGAACTATGAGTGAAGAAACTCATTTCAATGAGTGAAGAGGTCATGGTAGCTAAACGTGGAGTCCATCGATTGCAGTTGGCTATTGCAGTTTGAGGTCGTCGCTAAAGAGGTAGGGAGAAAATAAGAGAAGTTCTTGTGCGTGAGATGGAGATCGTGAGAGTAGGGTTTGGTATAATGTATAATTTTATTTAAATAATTTTTTGATGAAATTTAAATAATATATATTTTAATTTGTTCCATCAATAAATTATTAGATTTATAATCATAAAAATATAAATATTAAATTGAATTCATCGTTTTATTTATTAATTTGAATTTCTAAAATATTATTACAATAAAAAAATTTTACCCCTTGACCCCGCGACATATATGCAAATCATACGATTATGTACATAATTAAAAAGAATAATTAGCCACTACAATGACATGTATATTTTTAAGAAAAAAATTCCCTCAATTTTTAGCGACAAAATTTGCATCCAATTTTGTTTTTGTGGCTAATATCAAACTTCGTTATTATTTAGAGGCCTTACTAATTTTTGGTCACTAAAAGACATCTTTAGTGACCAATTTATTTTTGTCTCTATTTTTTTGGTCGTTATTGACCCATTTTCTTGTAGTGAGGGAAAATGAGTTCACTTGTATTTTTGAATTGTAGTGGGGCTAACAAGAGGGAAGCCTCTGCATACTTGAAGGAGGTGGTTAAAAATTGGGATGTTATCTTTGTTGGCATAGTTGAGACAAAAATTCCTACTATTGATAAATGTGATTTTGGTAAATGTATGGGCAAAGAACGTGAACTCTTTTTGTTTCCATCGGAGAGGATGTTGGTGGAATTATGGTGATGTGGAGATTGGATTTGGAAACTTTTTCTTTGATAGAAGCTTCTGCTCAGTGTGTGGTAGGGGAGCTAAATATTGTTAACAAAGGCTCTTGGATAATTTCTACTATTTATGATAGAAGAGACTTGTATAGTAGAAGCAATCTTTAGGACTGTTTGGGCTTGCATTCCTCTTTGAATATGTCGTTAGTAATCAGGGTTACTTCAACTATATTTTGTCTCAAGAAGAAAAAAAAGGGAGAAAAAAATTTAATTCTCTTGCTCCTCAAGATATGAATTCTTTTATGAATGGTTTTGATTACCATGATGTGGGAACTATAGGCACAAAATATACTTGGTGTAACAACAAAGGTGGGAAAGCTCAAATTTGGGAAAGGCTAGATAGGTCTTTTCTTAACTCTAAAGCTTTGGAATTAATTCCTCAAGTGGATACGGCATCTGGCATGGGTGGCATCTGACCATTGTCCCATTATATTACAGAAATTTAATAAAGAAATTCCGTAAAGCAAGATCCTTAGGTTCGAAGATGTATGGCTATCGTACCCTACTTCTTTGCTGTGGTGCATAAATCTTGGAGCAAGCTAGTTGAAGGTGATCCTATGGAGGAGTTGAATAAGAAATTTCGCAGGGTGTTAAGTGCTCTATTCTTTTAGAGTAGAGAAACACATGAAAATCTATTAGAGTTAAAAGAGATGCTCAAGAATGAGGTGACTAAATTACAAATAGTGGAAATAAAAGCTGAAGGTAGTTCATATGAAGTTCTTTTGTTACTCAGATCTAAACTACATAATCTAAATGTGACTCATGCTCGTTTACATACTTGGTGGAGACAAAGAGTGAAGGTCAAATGGTTGGAGGAAGATGACATACACTCAAAATTTTTTCATGCCTTTGCTAATGGTAGAAGGAATGGGAATTTATAAAACAAGTGAAAAATGAAGTTGGTGAGGTGGTGTAAGATCAGAATGTTATAGACTAAACATTTCTCAAGTTCTTTTCTCAAAAATGGAGGGAGAGGAGCTGTGTGTTACTAGGGTGACCCAAGACTATTCATTCTTTAACTTTGGAAGATTCAAATATTTTGAATGCTAATTATTCGTTTGAAGAGATTATGAGCCTAGGAATGAATATTTTGCCTGGTTTGGATGACATTACATATTCCTTCATTAAAGCATATTGGAAATTAATTGGGCAAGATGTTTGGAATGTTTTTTTACAGTTCCTTTCTTCGGGCAATATGAGCTCTAAGTGAAAAGAAACACATGTTGTTCTTATTCGTAAAGTCCATAACTCGGTAGATCCTTCTCACTTTCATTCTATAAGCTTATGTTTATCTATTTATAAAATTTTAGCAAAATTTTTATTAAATAGATTAACAAATGTGATCAATAATCTGATTTTGGAGACCCAAGCAGCTTTTTTAAAAGGAAGATCCTTAGCAAATCATGTTCTTTTGGTCTAAGAATTATTTCATAAATTAAGATTTTCTAAATCTAAAAAAGGACTGGTGGCTATAAAAATTGATATGGAACAAGCTTATGATAGTATGTTTTGGCCTTCTTTGAAGCAAGTGTTTTCTCAATTTGGTTTTCCATTGGGTTTTTGAAATCTTTTGATGGAATGTGTTATAGATCCTAGATTCTTTATCCTTATCAATGTCACTATGTGGAAAAAATCAAAATGCATATTTAAACAATGATGTTCGCTATCTCCATATTTGTTTATATTGTGCTCCCAATATTTATCTGATAGTTTTTTTTTTTCATAATGGTAAGGATTTGGGCATCAAGGTAGCTGCCTCGGCTCCTAAAATTTCCCACCTACTATATGCAGACAATGTGCTGATGTTCTCTGAGGCCAAATCCGTATATTTGAGAAAGTTAAGGATGATTATTTCTGATTATTGCAAATGGATCGGTCAATAAGTAAATTTAAATAAATCTTCATTGGTCTTTTCGAAATCAGTTGGTCAAGCCAAGAGAAGGAACATTTAAAAAATATTTAAATATAAGGAAGTAAATGAATTGAAGTTTTTTTTAAAAAAAAGAGCAATAAATGCATTAAAAGCAAAGGAAATAAAAAGAAACAACTACAAAGTAGATTCCTCCTTCAATAACTTCACAAATGATGGAGGAATCTTTTTCAAGAAAAGATCTTCCTAAATAAAACTGTTAGCCATGGCATACTTTGCACACCAATCGGCCAACTTGTTTCTACTTCTATCTACGTAAGAGAATGTAACAAAATTAAACTCTCTAAAGAATTCAAAGTATTCTTCATCCTTGAAGTCATTAATCCTTGCCTTTTGAAGCCTTTTAATAACATTTGCATTATCTCCTTCAATGATAGCTCCCTTGTATTTGAACATCCAATCTTTAATGATTTCTTTTAAAGACTTGATAGCTAGAAGCTCCGAATGGTAAACATCCCAATGACTGTATTTCTTTCCAAAGGCCAATAAGAATTTCCCCTTGCTATCATGTATAACACCTCCAATACCAGCTATATAAGAGGTATCAAGAGAAGCATCTACATTAATTTTTAACCATTCGGGTGGAGGGGGATGCCATGTTTTGGACAGCCTAAGGGGCTGGTTAGCATCCCATTGATCCAAATTAGCATTAACAATAAATTTAGATATAGAAGAATAGTAAACTACATTAGCAGCCACCGAAATAGCACCTTCAACCACTTTATCATGTTTAAACTTGTTTCTAGCCTTCCAAGAAAAAATAGGACATTCAAGAATAAATTAAGAATCATACCATTGTGAGTTGCTGTTTGATCTATCCAACTGTAGCATTCTTGATAGTTTTCAAAGAAAGGAATTCCAAATCCCCATTTATTAATATGTAAGAACGCCTCCTTAAATGCTAATTTGGATCAATGGGATATAATATGTTCCATATCTTCAATGCTGTCCATACACCTTGGACATATTTTAGTTCCTTGCAATATTCTATGAGCCAGAAAATTAATTGAAGTACTTAGGTATCAAATTATGCATGAGAAGGTTTTTATCCTCTGATTATCTTTTTATTCTAGAGAAATAAGCTAGTAGAATGAATGGATGGGGAAACAAGTTTTTCTCTTTACATCGGAAGCTTGTTTTTATCAAATCAGTGATGCTTGGTATTCTGGTTTTTATGGTTCTCATTCACTAGTTCCTCTCAGCATTTTGAAAAGATTGGAGAAGATGTGTAGAGATTTTATATGGAATAAACCTTTAAATGTTTTAAGTATGCACTATGTCTCTTCGGATGTCCTTTGCAAACTTTTGGAGGAAGGAGGAAGAGGGATTCATTCAACTGTATCTGTTGTTGGGCCATTAAGAGCTAAATTTTTTTGGGAGTTCATTAATAAATTTGATTCATTTCTTTATAAAATATTAAGTGCAAAATATTGGAATAACATTTGGAATGATGGTTGTAAAAATAACTTCTCTTCCACTTGGAAAATCTTGTTGAAAGGAGCTCAATCTCTTTAGCCTTTGATTTAATGGAAGATAGCTTCTATTTATTTTATTGATACTTTAAGAGATGTGTGGATTCTTAGTAGAAGTTGTTCAATGTGACCTATATTTAATATAGTTACGGAGGGGGATATTCTTCCTCTTGAAAATTTCATTAAAGAAGGAGAATGGGATCAAGGTGAGCTTGTTAAGTATTTTGGAATTGATCTGGTTGAGTTGATTTTACAAGTTCAGATCATCAAGGAGGAGGACGTTGATACTATGGAGCTTATGTTTAGGTTTTCAGGCAAATCATTAGCTTCAATGGCCAATAAGGCAAATGTCTCTGATTCTACTGGATGCATTCATAGGAAATGGTTGAAATCAATTTAGTTGTCTCTATAAGTGGAATGTTTTTGGTGGAGAATGTTTAGCAATGCTATTCCAACATATGACTTCCATATGTTTAGAAGATTACTAGAGGTTAGCAGTTTCCCTAGGGGATGTATTGTAGTGGAAAATATAGAACATGTTGTTATATTTTTTGAAAAGCTTATTCAATCGATAGATTTACTCAATAAGTGGGGATTCAAAGTGCCAAAATTTTCTTCTTTCTCGGATTGTATAGGGAAGCTAAAGTTGTTAACAAAATTCAATACATTTATGGCTAATCTATATTGTTCTATTGTTTATTTTTCTTGGAAGAACAAGAATAATGTTATACATGTCTGTAAAGTGCTCGGTGTGGGGTATATGCTTCAAGTGCTATTGGAATTACTCTTTCTTCATCAAGTTGTAATATCTTCTCGGACCACTAGGGTGTTAATCAACTTTCTAAGTTGTCAATTTCTTCTTGGCACCCTCCTCCAGCCGATTGGATTAAAGGAAACATTGATGCGACACTTTTAAATTGAAATGAAGATTTAATTTCTTGAGTTTTTAGAGATCATAAGGTTAGATATCTACTTGCTTTTGGTTTCAAATGCATTCATTGGGACATTGGTTTTTTGGAGCTATTGGCTTTCTGAGCTTTCAAGGTGGTTCTTCAAGATTGGAAATTTGATGCTAAATGGATTATTATTGAAGGGGATAATTATAATGGGATAATTAAAATGTCATTAAGTATCTACAAAAATCATTGGAGAAATCATCTAATAAATGGGACAATAACTCGATCAAAGACTTGTCTTTCTTGAAGGATGCTGGGAATTTTTTATTTCATTTTGCTCATAGGGAATGTAATAACTTAGCCGATTTATGTGCTAACTTTGCTTTATTAGGGGATTTTTTTGGAAGATCTTGATTGTAATAAGATTCCTCCTTATTTTCTTTCTTTGCTTAAGGAGGAATGTGGTAGCTTATCTACCACAAACTAGTTAGTAATAATTTCTTTTTTTAATGTTATTGGAAATTTCCAAAAAAAAGGAGCCATAATATTTGTTAGCATCAAAATCATAATATTTGGATCCATATTTGTAATAATCTTCCCCTTTTTTTTTGAAAGCAAATGTTACTGATTAAAATTTTAGATCAAGCAAGAAATTATAATTTTTTTATTTGAAGAAAGAAAAAATGAAACATTAAAACAACAACAGTAAAAAAAGGTGAATTCCACTAAATACAAAAGAAAAGAACACGCTACAAATAACACAATATAAACAACACTACTTCTTTTGACATTATAAAAAAGTAGAAAACAAGAAAAACACTACACAGAATAATATATAGAAAAGAGAACCAATACAAACACAGAACCAAACACTAACAAACTAGTAATAACCTGATTGAGGTGGAGGGGGTGGTGGTGAATGCTGGTGGGCTCAATAACATAGGACTTAAATCTTGCTTCCCACTAGTCAAACCTCTTAACCAGGTGATCAATCTGAAAGTGATGGTGGATTGGGTAAGGAGCAAGAATATGTCCTTCCCCTTTTCTCGCAATCTCATTGTGTACAGGGTGATGATGAGTTCTATGAAGGATATAGAAGGAGCTATTAGAGTGCAAAATATGAAGGTAATAAGGTGGGTTTGAATACTAATGATTGAACTTGAATACAAAGACATAGGCAATGATATGTCTGTGATCCCTAATGCTAGATTTGGATTTCTTTTATATCTGTGATCCCTAATGCTGGTTAGATATTCAATGTATCAAATTAGAAGATCAACAACATTAACATCTTGATGGGCCATTATGTAGTAGGTTGTGAGTGATAGGATGGGGGTAACATGGATCTTATCCTTTACTTTAGGAATAATGGAGGTACGAAAAATATATTGGATGGTTCGAGCATTTTTTTAATAAAAAACTTGTTACAGAGTCATGAAGGGAGGCATTGGTATCTCGAAGAAGATTATTTGTAGTGCCCCAGTTAAAGTTTTGATGTAAAGCTAAAATATGAAGTTTGTTGTCAGTGTTGGAAAGGTGGAGAAATTCATAACAATCTTGATATGTTATTTTGACAAGACATTGATTAATACATGATTGAGGTGTAGTAAAATTAGAATTTAGATGGAGACTGACAAAAGATTTGAAAAGCATTTTGAAATTGAAGGGGAAACCAATTGTGAGAATAAAGCCAAGTGGTGTTAGAAAATAGGTCTAGTACCTAAAAATTCAACACCTCTTGATTGATAACCTTTGAGAGATTAATCCCTACAAATTTGTAGTGAGTGTAAGAAGCTTCATCAGGTAGTTTAATAAAGTGAGGATTGACAATGCTCCAGGAAGAGCTATCAATGATGGCACAAAATTGTTTACCACCCGCCATAGTTAGAAATTAAAAGCTTGAATGAGAGAGAAGGGAATTGAAAAGCTTGTTGTGAAAAAATATTGAATTTGTGTTGTTTATATATAATAGGGAATATCATCAAGGATGATCATGAGATCATTTAGGACGATTAGTCATAATAATGACATCCAGACAATTTGTCAAAAAGGTTGATCTTATTATTCATGATGATCAATTAGCGTACAAGACGATTAGACACAGGATGATTATCCTGAGGAGTCATCTTGTTTGACTGTTGAATAAAGGGATCATATTAAACAAAAACGTGTATCATCATGGATGATGTACAAAAATGGATTGGCCTACCAGCATTCAAACCATCCAACTATTTCTGGCATGTGGATCGTCCAGTACGTTCTACGAATAATATGAGATGATCAATCGAAATTGGTGTAGATCAACCGTTGGATGTGATGTGATAAAAGAGGTGTTTTTTTGTTCAAATCATGTATGATGATGTAAATTGTCTTGGATGATATGAATAATACACTGAAGGTCAGGAGTTTTTCAAGACAAAAATAAAAATATACAAAGAACATAAATAAACACAAAAATAAAGAAAATCCAACCTTAAATAAAAAATAAAAGCATTTTTTTTGAATCGATCAACTCTAATAAATGAGAAATTTCCTTTTTGAGTGGATTAAAAATCAGTAAAAATGAATTAATAATGCTAAAATCTTGAAAGAGTAGAAATCAATCTTGTTAACCCTAGCTCAGACTCCTTACATGTTAAAAATCTTTTTAAGATAGAAATCTAATTTAGAAAAGAAATCAGATAAGTGATCTGTTTAAAACTTTGTTTCAAAAAAAAAATATTTGATGTAATAGCATAATAAACTAATCATTCAAAATCATGAGTTCCAAATAATAAGTGTTTGTAGATATGAAGTGGCACATGAATTATTCTAAGATTTAATGTTTGAAAGAGAAGAAAATTTATTTTTCTGGGATCATTGTTTTACATCGTTTTTAATTATCTAACACAATTTACACATCTTTTATATTGTGAGAAGTTTTGGTGTATCTTGCAATTACTTGATGATCATTTTACATCTTTTCAGTTTTCTTTTGGGCTCATTTTGGGCCTCTTATGAATTTTTGCAAGTTGCCTTCCTTTAAAGACCTTTAAAGACTCTCAGTTATGAGATTATCTTCCAAATATAAGAGAATAAAACTCATTCTCTAAAATAAGAAGAAATAAACCACAAATCAAAATTATATCCAAATGATAAATGTAATAACCTGATCGAGAAACCTTGAAAGTTATTTAATGAATTTGAGCACTTTTCATATGTAACAGATTACTATAAGAAGATAGGAAAATCTAAATATAGAAGTCCAGCTTCTAATTTGAAATAGACTTTTCCTTAAAAAGAAAAATATTCCACTAAAGGAGTTAGAGGAAGAGAGACAATTATCGATGTTTCTTCGCTTAACTGATTTAAGGATTTAAGGAAATCAAACACTTCCTACTAGTTCTGAAAACTAAAAGTAAGGAAAAGATATCATTTAAGAAATTAATATAAAAATTACCATTAATTTGATTCCATAAAAAACTAAAGGAAAAAATAACATAAAAAAATATAAAAAATAGATGTGCATATATAAAAAAAAAATAAAAAAATAGAAAGAAACAATTTCAAGCATTATTAGTTATGACACCCAATATTGTTCTTAAGATGCTGAAAGTTTCAATGGCAAGTGGTGTTATAAAGAGATAAGCAAGTTGGTTTTTAGTGGCTACATGGTGTTACTTTATGCCTTTTTTAGTAACATGGTCCCTAATGAAATGATGCCTAATGTCAATGTGTTTTGTCCTATAGTGTTGGATTGGGTTCTTTGAAATGCATATGACACAAGTGTTATCACAGAGGATTGAAATTATGCCTACAGGTAATCATAAATCTAGAATTTATTGCTTTAACCTGAGTACTTTGGCCATATAACTTCCTAAGACAATGTACTTAGCTTCAAAACATAGGAAAACTAAGCCCTGTTTTCTACTGGACAAGGAGATTAAGGATTGTCCTATGATTTTATAAGTCCTAAAAGTGTTTTTTTCTATCAACTCAACATCTTGTAAAGTCTGAATTAGAATATACTATGATTTTAAAAGAGGTTCTATGCATAGGATACCAGATTCCTAAGTCAGGGGTTCCTAAGAGATACCTAAGAATTCACTTATAAATTGTCTAGTGGGACTATTTTGAATCAGCCTAAAATCTAGAATAAAGACAAATATTAGACATAATATTAGGTCTGCTAGGAGACACGTAAAGAAGTGATCCAATTATTCCTCTATATTTCTTTTGATCAAAAAATTTTCCATTTAAATCCTTGTATAACTAAACAGTGGAACTCATAGGAGTGTTGATTGGCTTAGCTTTATCCATTTCATGTTTCTTATGGGTGACCTTGATGTATTTCGATCGATTGAAGAATGTTTCCTAAACCCTTTTGCCTTATGAAAAACCCCAAAAAGTAAGTTAGTTCTACCATCATACTCATTTCAAATTCCTTACTCATTAGTTTTGAGAATTCCACGTTGATTTTTGTTAGAAGATCCAATTAGAATAGCATCAACATAAATTTGAACAATTTGTATTTCATTTTATACCTTTTATAGAAATAAGTTGGTGTCTATGCTTCCCTTAACAAAAGATCTTTCTAGTAGGAATGTGCTTAGCCTTTTGTACAATTCTCTTGGTGCTTACTTTTGTCCATACAATATCTTTTTTAATTTGAATACATAATTAGGAAATTGTGAGTTTTCAAAACCCAGGGGTTATTAAATATATATAACTTCTTTTCTCACACCATTCAGAAAGGTACTCTTGACATCCATTTGGTACAGTATCAATCCCTTAAAATAAGCAAAGGCTAGTAGCACTCTAATAGCTTCTAATATAGGTGCAGGGCCAAAAGTCTCTTCAAAATCAATTCTTTTTATTTGATTATACTTTTTAGCCATCAATCTTATCTTATTTCTCACCACTACTCCAGAATCATTCATTTTATTTTTAAAAACCCATATAGTTCCAACCAAACTCTTATCCTTAGGTATTTTAACTAGCTTATAAACATCATTCCTTATAAATTAATTTAGTTCCTCTTGTATGGATAAAATCTATAATTCATCAGATATATCTTGATTTAAGTTGGTGGGTTCAGTCATTGAAATGAAGGCAAAGTGCTTTACCTCTTTTCTAAGTCCATTCCTAGTTTTATGACAATCAGATGAGTCTCCAAAGATTAGTTCTTTTGGATGACACAAAAAAATCTCCATTCTCTAGGCAAAGTTTTTAGGTTCTACCCTTTCCTCCAGATTTATAGATTTTAATCCTTCGATGAATTCTATAACCTCCTCTTCTTCTACCCTAGACCCTCTTGAATTATCAAATTCATTAAACACAATATAAGTGGTCTCCTCAACTACCATTTTTCTTTTATTGAAGACTCCATAGGATTTCCCAACACTTGACTAAGCTAGGAACACTACTTCATTATATTTTGGGTCAAAATTCTCTTGTTGAGACATCCCATTTTTGAGAATGAGCACTTTACATAAAAATACATGGAGGTGAGAGTGGCTGGGTGTCCTACCATTCAGAATTTTATAGGGTGACTTGTTCAATTTGGATCTAACATTCACCCTATTCAGAACATAGTAGGTTGTATTCACCACTTCTGCCCAAAAGTATTTTTTGAAGTGAGTATTCAGCTAATCTAGCTCTAACAACTTCTACCAGGGTCCTATTCTTTCATTCAATTATCCCTTTCTGTTGTGGAGTCCTAGCAGCTTAAAAGTTATGGTCTATCCCTTGCTCTTTACAAAAAGATTCAAAATTTTCATTCTCAAATTTTCCATGATGATCACTTTGAATGGTTAGTACTTTATGTCCTAACTTCCTCTGAATCCAAGTGGAAAAAGACTTAAAATCCTTGAATTATTCACTTTTATGATATAGGAATCAAACCAAAGTAAACCTCAAATAATCATCAATAATCACATACCTAAAGACTTTCCCTCCTAAGCTTGTAGTGCTGATAGGTCCAAAGAGATCCATGTGCAAGACTTTTAAGAGTTTGCTACTGTTAATGTCTTTGATTGAGTGGAATGAGGATTTGACTTGTTTCCCTAATTGACATGCATCACACATATGGTCTTTAGTGAACTCTAGTATGGGTATTTCTCTCAATAAGTCTTTTTAGGTGATCTTTCTAAGGTTTTTCATACTTGTACGACACAATCTCCTATGCCACAACCAAGATTCATTAGCAATAATTTTTAGGCAACAAGCAGTGTCAAATTTAATGCATTTTAATTCAAGCATATAGATATTGTTTATCTTTTTCCTTGCAAAATAATGTTATTATTCAGGCTTATTATGCAGCTAATACATAGAAATTTTATGCCAATGCCTTTATCATAGAGCTAACTGATACTAAGTAAGTTTTGTTTCAAGCCATCAACTAATAAAACATTTTCAATGTTGAAATTTTAAGTGTTTCCAATTATATATGTCCCCACCACTCTCCTAGTGGTAATATATCTAAGTGTTACCTGGCCTCTTTCCATAGCCTCCAACAAAATGAATTGTTTGCATCTCCAAATATGCCTTGAACATTTGTGGTATATGTACAACATGCTATCATGAGACCTTCTATGAGAGCACCCCTAAAAAATCAGCAGATGTTATATTTAGAAACCTAAATAGGTTTGTGTCCCTTCTTATGGAATGTATAATGAAATGCATGCATAATATACTGTGAATTTGAAGTTTTGATCTCCACACTAAATGTGTTATATGGTAAATGGTGCAGGTATAGGCGATATATCCTTGCATGCCATAAGAAAAAATATCTAACTCCAGGAAAAGGATTTTCTAATCTATTTGGGTTATAGTACCTCTTCTTAGGTTTGAATGATGCATGCTATTATGATAGATTTTAAAACACTTCAAGTGAATGTGGTTTTTTATTTTCATTCAAAGCATTTATTTTGTTTTGTAAAAGTTTGTTTGCACTTTTAAAATTTGAATTTTCAACTTTTAATGCATGCTCCTCATTATCTATTTCAGATGCAATAGTTTCTAATCTTTTGTATGCATTTCCTACTTAAACATGCAAACTTTTCAAGAAATCAAGTACGTTAGTCAAACCAAGATGATTTTTATTCAATTTATGGAATTCATTAAGTAAATCTATATGATTGTTATCTAAAGTGAAATGATCTTTTCTCATGTATTTATGCTGTTTTTGCATTGTAAAAAAATCAATTTTAAGTGTAGCATGCTGTTTCTTGAGCTTCTTATATGAAGAATGAATTTTTTCAAAAATTTTAAGTAATTGATTATAAGTAAGCTCATATACCTCTTCTTGATCAGAGTGATCAAGATGTCCATTAGCCATTAAACACAAATTTGTTACCTCCTCATCTTCTTCAGTTTCAAAGGAGTCTTATGCTGAGTCCACCCAAAGAGCCTTTTGGATCCTTTTGTTGTCCTTCTTGAACTTAGGTTTTCCCTCACCCTTCTCCTTACTTTGGTAAGCTTTCATAGTTGGGAAATCAGACTTCAAATTTTCTAGCTTTCTACATTCAAAATAAATAACAACAAAAGAAACTTTAGAATTTTTTTTATTCATACCTTTATTCCGTTTCTTATGGTTCTTTTGCTTTTTCCTCAAGAAACTCATGAATTTTCTAGTTATTAAACCAATGTCATCATTTTCAGAACCATAAGAATTAGTGTCAAAATCATTATCCTTTAAAGCTACAATTTTATCCTTTTTCTTCTCATTTTCATTAATCTACCTTTGGTTCACTCCTTGCTCATAAGCAATGAGTGATGAAAGTAAGTTATCGATTGAATAAATATTCAATTCTTTAGATTATTTAATGGTAGTAATTTTTGCATGAAAGGAACATGGTAAACATCTCAGTATCTTGTTAACTTTTTCATAATTTGTTAATTCTCTTCCTAAGGAATACATGGATGTAACAACTTTTGTAAACCTAGTATATGTTTCAGAAATAGATTTGCGATGTTTTATGTAGAAAGGTTCATAGTCATGTAAGAGAATATTCATTCTAGATTGTTTAACTTCATTTGTACCTACATATGTTATGTATAATCTGTCCCAAATTTCTTTTCCATTATAATAAGTGGAAACACGTATATAGTCTTCAAATTTTAAGGCACAAAAAAAATAGTTCAAGCACTTAGCATTATGTTTTGCTAGATCTCTATCATCAGTAGTCCAATAAATAGAAGGAATTTTAATTTTAACACCATTAATTAATCTAAAAGGTTCATAATAACCATCCCAAACAAGCATCCACATACGATAATCAAATTATTATTAAAAGGTAGACACACAAGTTTTCCAAAATTCATAAGGTATATTATCAAAAAGAGGTGGTCTAGTAATTGAATAACCTTCTTTAGTATTTATATTTCTAAAGTTAGTGATGGATCAAAATTTAAAGTTTTTTTAATTTTTTTTTTTATGAATCCTACTCTGATATAACTTTAAAGTTCATGAGTGAATTGGTAGTTTTTAAAAATATTAAAAAAAAAGTAAATCTTTTTTATCTTTTTTAATATTTTTAAATAAATTAGTAACCCTTGTTGCAAAAAAAAATAAAAAATTACAATAACAATACTATCAAAACTTCTAATCATAAAACAAGTCACAGAATAGTGTGGAAATAACATGTGAAAAAAATAATAAGAAATATTATAATAAATGTTATAGTGGTTTGATCAAATCTGACCAATGTCTACTCCTTGGAGACTCCATCTCCAAGTATTGAACCAAATTGAAGTGACTTTACTTTTGTTCCCACAAGTAGGTAGAGAAGCCTTTCAAAATCATTCCACCAACATGATGAGGCAAACAATCTTGAATCCTTTTACTCCCTCCTGGAGTAGGTTAAAAACTTGGAAATCATTTTTCACTCTCCAAGTGAAGGTAGAGAACTCAGGAATCCTTTTACTCCATCCTAGAGTAGGCAGAGAACCTAGATCTAATGTTGAAGTTGATCTACTCAGAGCCACCAAGGAACAAGTTGAGCAACTCGTAGATGAAAACGAATACCTTACTTGGAGCAAACTTTGTGATTTCCTTAAAAAATCCCCCTCACAAGCATCTGTCTATATATAACTCTCCCTATTCCTTCTCTAAGCTCCCTCTTGGATCAACTCAATAGAAAAAGATTAACTAAAGGGTTAATATAATTTCTTAAATAGAGATCCTCTAAAACAAGCACCAATTTCTGTTTATTCTTGCTTCTATATTTTATGCATTGTGGTATGCCTATCCAAGAACATTGTTTTAGTCTATTTAACAACTTAGTTAATTTTGGGTGGAAGAATTCTTAGTTCATTTATGGGTGCTTTTATGATCGGAAGTGCCTTATTTGTCCTACTTTAAATTTAGTTAATTTTCCTTTTTTACTTCTATTCTTTTTTTTTTCTTTAGTTTTTTGTTTTGCAGCCTTCTTTTATTCTCATATGAATTAGCTTATGGCTATGGTCATGACTTTTTGAAGAATCATTATTCTTCATTTTCTTATATGTATCTCTCATTTTTGGATAATTTTTATTATTATTACTAACTAGGTTGTCTTGTATTTTAGCCTAGTGGGGACTATTATCTCATAGGTTTTCTTTTGATTTTTTTGTAGCTCATTCAAACATTAGATAGCTGGTTGTCCCCTTTAAGGACTTTGAAATTTCTTTTATTATTTAATGTATAGGCCCCTCTATGGGATTTAACTAAAAAAAATGAAAAACAAATTATCCACAGATCATACTATACAATTTGTACAAAATAGCACATATAACTAGGATGATCACCTTTTCTTTGTATGATTAATACAAGTATTTATATAGATCATCAAGTACGATCTTGAAATAATCTAGGTTGATTAGTTCAAGATACTATATTAATTGTCTAGTATGACACAGGACAATGGGTGGCGATCTTCATATAATCCCATAAATGTCTCCAGATGTCCAATATAATACATTTAGGTGATTAGAAAATAATTATGGTTTTTTATCTCAGACGATCAAGGATCATCCTACATAATATACTAGATATTCCAGTACAATATAATGGATTATCCTATATGATATGATTGAAAATTTTAGTTATAATTATTCCCCTAATCACTGGATAAATTTAGGCATGATTGACACAAATCATCCAGTACGATATGTATCATCCTGTATGATTAGAAGAAAAATTAAAAATAAAAAATTACCAAAATTATGATTAGCTACTATTTTTCATCATCTAAATTGATCATCTAAGATAATATGGATTGTCTAGTTTTTTTAGTTTAATTACTCAAAATTAGTATGGTTGCCCTAATTAGGGTTTCTATTTTTAGCTGATAGTTTAGTATGATTTCAAATCATCTTGGATGATTAGTTTAAAAATAGAAAAATACTCTAACTCACCAAATTTTTGCCCCTGAGTGTGTGTGTACAAGGTTACTTAGCTTGGGGTCCACTATATTCAAAATTTGAGTTAAGAATGGTAAAAAAACATTGAAATGAAATTAAAAGTAGGCTCAACCCTAATATATCCAATTTTTAGCAGATTTGAATTGCAAGTAGTCTTTGTGCACCTAAAAGTTTAGTAAGCAGGGTAAATAAAATAGATTTGAAATAATAATAGTGGTTAAAGAACAATAATATTTATTAACATCAAAATCATAATATTTGTATCTAGATTTGCAACAAAATCTCCCATAGTCTTAATAACAAAAGGATCCATCCAAATAACCCAAATTGTATTATAATTATTACCCATAGTATGATTAAAACTCAAAAATCTAACAATACTATTCATGTTATCAATAGAAATAAAGGCTGAATTACAATAAGCATGGAAACATTTTGAATACCGCATAATTTCTTCACTCAAACCTAGTAGAAGGGCACCTAAAACCCATAAAATTCTAAATGATAGAATTAATCATAACAATTTATATGAGAAGATTGTGATCGGGTGGTTCTAATTTCATCAATATATTTTTGTGCTTCTTATTCCTTTTGGATTGAATTTAATGAAATTCACTCACCTCTTTACTAACTTCTTTATTGGTATCTACCTGATTTTCACAAACATTTATAGAAACCAAATTTTTAGATAAACTTTGATAATCGTTGCAACACTTATCCATATTATAATGAGAGTTAACATTACCCTCCATAATATCAACTTGAAAAAGTTCTCCTTCTTCCAAATTATGCCATCTAATTAACTACTCATGAGAAGTAGAGGAAAAATTAAAATGTGGATTGGACTCCCATGTGAAGTAGAGGAAAAACTAAAATGTGGATTGGACTCCTTGTTATTATTATCAGAACCAATTTCAACTAAGATCTTATTAGTAGGGCAATTTAATTTGAAACTAGTATGCATATTGTTATGCTTAGCAACTATAACATCTATTTGGTCCTCTATAATGGTTATCATCCTTTGCTCATCCACATTACCACTGCTGATTGAGACTTAATGATTAGTACATTGACCATGCATTTTACAATAAGCACAAAATATGAGAGAATTTTCAAACACAACTTTTTATTAGTAACCATTGAGTTGAAAGCCAATCCATATTTCCTTGGGATACTTTTTATTAATAACCATTTCAACCATAACCCGAGCAACTAAAGTAGTACCATGGTCCATCTATAATTGTCTACCAAAAGATAGAAACTAGAGAAAAAAGGATTTGGGAATTAAAAAGATGCAACATCAGATTTGTAAATGAAATCCAAATAATGGCTATAGGTGATTCCTCTCTAACATCAAAATCAAGAATTTATTTAACCTATCACATTTGGCAACCTTGAATGTAATTCACTCTTCTAAAAAAAAAATATTTCTATAGTCTAAATGATTTGAAAGTTGTATATCAACCTGGCATTAATCCATCAATCCAATAGAAATGGGTCCAAAAAGTTTGAGGTTCATAAAAAACTTGCTGATAATATCCAAACTCAATCAATGTAACACGAATTTCTCCATAAGAGTAGAGACAGAGGGAGCGACAAGATGAGAATTAACTTTATCGACAAGAAACAAATCCATTAAACCTTTGAAATAAGTACCAATGAAATTGATCTTTGAGCTAGATAACAAAGCACCACTCCCAAGAACCTCCTTAAATGAGGGAGACTTACCTTCCTCATTCATAAAGAGCTAGGGGTTCAATGATGATGACATCATTATCACCCAAATCTACCAAAAATTCTAAAGGAAACAAAACATAACCATTAAACCAAATGAAAAATAGAGAATGATCAATAAAAACAATCAAAACTAGCCACAAAAAATGAACCATGACAAAAAAAAATGGTCGTCCAACTAGGAGACCTAGAATTGCCTCAAAAAAGAGAGCTATTATGAATAAAGGATACCTTCTACTAACTAGAATTAGGATGATTACAAAACTAGGGCTTACACTAAGTGAATTTTTTTTTAGATTAGGGGAAATGTTTTTTTTTTAATTCAACAATAATAAATAAATACAATAAGAATATAAATAAAAACTAGGCTAAATAAATAAATCAAACAAGTTCAACCATCACAACCAACACCTTACTTTACCCTTTAAATCATCAAAATTGGGAGATAAACAAATAGAAAGAAAAAGACAAATAAAAGATAGAAAAATAAAGAAAAGGTAAAAAATAATTCTATAATATAAAATAAAATCTAGAATTAAGAAGGCCCCTGATAAGGTTTTGGTGGTGGTGGTAGCTAGAAGTATTAGTGAAGAGTAGTAAACTGCTCGTTGAACCACTACCTATGAACCTTGTGCTACTATTAAAGTTGACCGTGTTATTACCAGTGTAGCTCATGCCACCGGTGGAGTCACTCCTAACATTGAGTAATCTCTTGATAACTGATACTGGGTTATCAATTTCATCTATAGGCAATCAAATCGCTCCAAAATTGATTTATAGTCCTTAGATTTATGGGTAGGTGCTAGTGTTGGGCCAGGTGCATGAGCTCCCCCTGCCTCCTATGGCTCGGGATCAACCACATAATTACCATTAAGGTGTCTATCACTATTGAGTACAATAAAAGAGCTATTTGAGTAGAGGATTGGGAGGTGATCGGGTTATTTAAGATCTTATAGGTTGTATTTTTATTCCAGAACAAAGGCTATGAGGTGTCCTAGTGCTAGGTTTTGCTTATGTTCATTGTAGTGATCTCTAATAATTGTTTGGTTTTTAATGTAGATAAATAATCAGGTTTGTTGCATTCAAATTAGTTTTTGTCAAATTTAAATATGTGATGAGGGATAGAATGGGTGTGTTATTAACCCTATTCCCTACTTTAGGATTAATGGAATTTCGAAGGATGTGTTGAATTATACATGCATCTTAAACAAATGTGAGCATGAGTGTTTAGTGGGTTATCCCTAAGTGTTTTGTTATTCATGTGTTAAAATGTTTTGGTTTAATTATTTACTTTTAAAGAATCATTTAAGCTAATGACTCCAAAGTATAGAAGCCACTAACCTATAAGTCCTAAGGCTCTTAATGTAATGCATTCATTCCACAAATAGGATAGAGTGATGGCATAGAGTCTTTAATATTTTTATTTTAATGTTTTGATTAAAGATTTAGAAGATTTAAATTATAAAGAATATGTAAATTGAAATGCATCAAATTGTTTTGCACTTAACCCCAGATCCTAAGTCTTATGAATGAAATATATGTATAACTTCCAAAAGGAATCATGCATATACATAAAAGGCTTCTATTAATTAAAGATTTATTAAAAACCTATATATTTAATGCATTTATGTCCTCCAATGGAATAAAACACAATACATAGTTGTCCTCTTAATTTTTTTTAAGTATTGATTAAGTTGGTTGATGAATTAGCTTTATGTATAAGCTATTAGCATAGTTGATTTATGTTTAAGTGAGGTAGTTTGAGTTATTTCATTTAATTTAATTTTTTTATATTTGAATTAAAGTTATCCAAATTTAGTTAGTTTTATATAATTTATTATTATTTATTTTATTAATTATTTAAATAATTAGTTTCTTCCTTGTAGAAGGAACTTGGTTTGGGTTCTGATTAATTGAACCAATCTTAAAGAGTTGATTGATACCAATAGTTCTGAATAACAGATGAATCAATCCCTATAAATTTTATATTAATTGGAATAATATTTACGAGGAATCAAGTTAATGTGTCAAACTTTAAAATTCTAAGAGAGAGTTATGGAGCATAGGTTGCGGCCTAACACTAATATTTCTCAAAATAATTTGGATTTTTTCTAGGTAGGTCTACTATGGAAGCTATACATTTATTGAGTGGTTAGATAAAGTTTCATTGATCTACATATTACTTTTATTGATTTGGAGTAAATAATTGATAAAGTTTCAATAGTAGTGCTATGGGGAATTCTACATATGAAAGGGGTTAATAATGCTTATATTCAAGTAATTAAGGATATGTAATGAGGAGCAATTACTTGTGTTGAAACACAAGGTGGTTTATCCAAATATTTTCCTATTTCTATTGGATTTAATTCAGGATAAACCTTAAGCACATATCTTTTTACTTTAGTCATGGATGTTCTTACTGGACATTTGCAAGAGGATATACCCTAGTGTATGCTTTTATTGATGATATTCTTCTTGTTGATAAGACTAGAGTGGGAGTTGAAGGAAAACTTGAATTATGGGGGTCAACCATAGAGTCTAAAAGTCTTCCAGTTGAGTTGATCTAAAACTATATATAGGGAGTGTAATTTTAGTAATAATAGATCTAGTGGAGGAATTGTGACTTTGGGAGATCAAGTCATTAATAAGAGCACAAGTTGTTGCGGATCTGTTTCCATGGATTATGATTTTGATGATATCAAACACTCTTATTTCTCTACGACTGCCTTACCTATTGATATTTCAGGTCCAGAAGATCAGACTGCAATTTGGAACCAGCTCAAGATTGGGTAAACAAGGTCTGAATCAGCTTATACGTTTTTCCTTTCTTGAGTCTATTGTATTTGTTGTGGCTTATGATGCTATGTAACTTTGCACATGCACACCTTGGAAGATTTTATGTCTGTTCCCTAGAGTTTACTATTTTTTGTAACATCATCCGGGATGATATTCATATCGGCCTGGATGATTGATTCAAAAATGGAAACCCTAATGAAGGCATCATCCTCATTAAGCCAGCCGTCATTAAGCTGATCGGCCTGGACGATCCTTATATCAGCCTGGACGATAAGCCCAATTAAAAAAGAATTATCCGACATGATCAATTTAGGTATTCTTTATTTCAGGACATCAGCCAGGATGACCTATACATCAGCCTGGACGATGCAGCTTAACTATGCCTAAATTAAACTGGTAATTATGAAAAGAAATTGAGGCTGATTGATATGATCACATCAATCGAGCCGATCGTAGGATTCACCTCGATGATGTCCTGGATGATTAACATCGGCCAGACTCTATTTTGGGCGATGTTCAGGACGATTGTACTCGAATTTAGACTAATCAGCCAGAATGATATTGTATCAGCCTGAACGATGTAACCAATTTTCTTCTAATTGTCCTAAATCAACCTAGACGATTGAGCTTATTTCGCACTGATCGTACAGGACGATATTAGTATCGTACTGGATGATAATATCGACAAGTTGTAATTAATGAGCTCATTTAGAGCTCTTCTATTTAAGCTTTGACAAGGAACTTTGTAAGTGTCTTTCGCAGCCATTGTAGCTTCGTTCTTTGGGGGAAACTTGAAGAGAGAGTTTCAAAGGGAGTGAGGAAATGGTGAAGTTTGAGAGAGGGAGAAGATCCTGTGAGGGGGGACTCAAGGGAGTGTGGAGGGGGATTCAATATGGTTGCTCCGGCAAGCTTGCACCTTAGTACCATCAGATTCAAGGCTTATCTTGAGGGAAGTTCACAGAAGAAGAAGATCTCTTTGGTGTCAAAGGACTCAATGACTTTGCCGCACCAGGGAAGGTGTAAGTGATTTTGTAAGAGCTTCTCCACCTAGCTGTGGGGGCTAAAGGAGAGACACTTAGTTTAGTGCAATACTCGGAGGGTGCCTCTGATGAGTGGATGTAAGTCAAGGTTTGACCGAACCACTATAAATTTGGTGTTTTCTTTCCTTTATTATTTTTGCATTTAATTTCCGCATTGTATTTTTTCTTTGGTGAATCTTGGTTTGTGATTATGTTTTTGATCAAAAGATTTATTTTAAAATATTGATTCACACCTTTTTGGTTAGCCTTGGGACTAGTTCATAAGGGCCTAACATCCCTAACAAACTTTCAAGTGGTATAAGAGCGGGATTCATAAAAATTATGTTTTTGAAAGCTTTTGAATTTTTGATCCATGGCTAATTTTTATAGTTATAATATTGCATAAGGTTATTCAATCAACATACCACCTTTATTTGAAAATATTACATTTGATTTTTGGAAAATTCACATGTCTACATTTTTGCAATCAATTGATTTTCGTATATAGCATATGATTTTAACTGGTTATTCTTTACTGTCATGAGTTTTAGATAGAATTAAAATTGATATTCCTTTTAATCAATGGAGTAGAGAAGAAAAAATCAATCCTCAATTGAATGCAAAATCTTTAAACTATTTTTTTTATGGTTTAAATTCTGAAGATTGTATGTTAGTTTCGACTCGCACTACTGGTAAGGAAATTTGGGATAAATTGCACACCATATATGAAGGCACTAATGAAATCAAGCAATCCAAGTTGAATATTTTAATGCATGATTATGAATTATTTTGCATGAAATCTTATGAATTGATCTTAGACATGTATACTTGATTTATTCAAATTGTGACATCATTGCATGCTTTAGGAAAGGAGTTTTCAAACTTTGAAAAAGTCAATAAAATTTTTTGTTGTCTACTTGATAAGTTTGATGTCAAAGTTGTTGCTATTTGTGAATCAAAGAATTTGAATGAATATTCTATTGATAATTAGAATGGCTCACTCATTGCCAACAAGCAAAGTTTAGGTCAAAGACTTATGGATGCAGGTGAGATGATAG
Organism: Dendrobium catenatum; assembly: GCF_001605985.2. Taxonomy (NCBI): domain Eukaryota; kingdom Viridiplantae; phylum Streptophyta; class Magnoliopsida; order Asparagales; family Orchidaceae; genus Dendrobium; species Dendrobium catenatum. Next base: position 59,022 of record NW_021460966.1, read on the forward strand.
TGTTAAACATTGAAGACTCAGAGAAAAGTGGCTTAGTTGGTGACAAAAGTGATGACTTATTAAGCGAATTGGAAAGCTCACTAAAACATAAGCATCAACAAAATTGGAATAAAGATAAAAATGGTAAGAATGTTAAGATTTCTTATGATGTTATTTGCTTTGGATGTAGGAAACCAGGACATATGAAAAACTAGTGCCCTAATTTGAGAACTCTTCCTGTAAAAAAAAAGGTAAAGCTAAGCAACTTGTAGAAAGGGAAAATAATGAAAAGCAAAAAATCTTCTGGGCAAACCTGGTTTCTAAAGCATCGGACCAGGAGCAGGATGGTGTTTAAAAGCCTTACTTATTTGTTTATTTTTAGTGTTTTCTCTTGTTTTTTTTTTTCTTTCTTTTTCTTTGACCTGCATGTTGTATTTTTTTTTTCTATGATCAACACACATTCACTTTTCTAAAAATAAAAAATCTTTTCATGTTTTTTCTTGAATTCTTAGGTAAGTTGTGGTTGACTTCTCTAAAAACAATCAAAGGAAGAGAATTCATGAATTTGCCTCTCTATCTCTCTTCTTAAAAATGTTATTTTACATTTGATTCAGAAATCTTCATCATATTTTAAATTAGATTTTGAAACTAATCTTTTTCATCTCCCTACATTTTATTTATTGCATAGAAATCTTGTGCAAGTTGTTGAATCTACCTCATAATTTTCTTAATCAACTAATTCATTTTGTCATTAGAATGGGTTTACTTTATTTATAAAAAAATTTCAGAAAGGTAGAATATTAAATTAAAATAAATTGGCCAATGATGCCAAATCAAAAAAATTAGCCAATGATGCCAAATAAAAAGATGCGCAATGATGCCAAATTAAGAAAGACACACATAGTGTATCGAAAAGTAAAAGATGCGCAAAGTGCACTGAAAATTGACAAGAGGCATAAAATGAGCCTACAAAGAGTATGCTTACTTTTGTTGTATTACTTAAAGCTTAAGAAAACCCTTGATATTTTCGATGCTTGATCTTGAAAATCTTAATTATTGATTCATCAATTTTTGTATTAATCTTCTATTAGATATGTTTTATGAAAGGAGTTTTGAAAAATCAATATTTTTTTTCTAATTTATTCCTTGATTTAGATATTGGATTAAAAAGTTTTTGAGCCTTTAAAATTACTTGAGCTTGGATTAACGATTTTTGAAATTCTAACATTTTATGGATTATGTGTTGCAAATACATTCCTTACTAAGTTTTTGAATAAAATCAAGAGGTAACTTTCTCATTTTAAGAATATTTGATTTGTTCACTAGATTAAGGATCGTTTTGGTTTTTATTGTTCTGATTGTTTGTGCCCCTCCTCTTTTTTATAATGTCAAAGGGGGAGAATGTACTATTATATTTGTATATTTTTTCCTTTCAAAAAATTAAAAACCTTTTTTTTTATTTCCCCTATTTTTTAAGGTTTTATTTTAGGAAGGGGGGATTAGGAGAAAATGTTATCATTTTGCAAATTCAACCAGTAATGTTTGCCATCATAAAAAAGGGGGAGGTTATTGTAGACCTGTTTCCATTGATTATGATTTTGATGATAGCAAACCCTCTTATTTCTCTACAACTGCCTTATCTATTGACATTTCAGGTCTAGAAGATCAGACTTCAATTTGGAACCAGGTCAAGATTTGGTAGACTAGGTCTGAATCGGTTTGTACCTTTTTGCTTTCTTGAGTCTATTCTATTTGATGTGGCTCCTGATGCTATGTAACTTTGCACACTCACACCTTGGAAGATTTTTTGTTCATTCCCTAGAGTATACTATATTTGGTAACATCGTCTAGGATGATATTTATATCAGCCTGGATGATTGGTTCAGAAAATAGAAACCCTAATTAGGTCATCATCCTCATTATGGCAGCTATCATTAAGCCGATCGGCCTGGACGATCCTTGTGTAAGCCAGGATGATAGGCTCAATTGAGAAAGAGTTAGCTGCCATGATCTATTTAGATATTCTTTATTTCAGGACATCAACTAGGATGATCTATACATCATCCAGGATGATGCAGCATAATTATGCCTAAATTAATCTAATAATTATGAAAAGCAATTGAGGCTAATTGATACGATCACATCGGCCTGGCCAATCGCAGGATCGACTGGGATGATGTCCTAGATGATTAACTTCAGTCAGACTCTATTATGGGCAATGTTTAGGATGATTGTACTCAGATTTGAACTAATCGACCAGGACGATCACTACAGGAAAATCACCCATTTTCGACGGCTTTTTTAGGATGGAACTTGAGCATTTTCAAGCGGTTTTCTAATTTAGCGGTGGTTTTTCAGCAAAATTTTTTTCGCCGGTAAAAATAGCATCAAAAAATAATTTCTGGCGGCTTTTTTTGACGACAAATAATGTTGGCGGCTTGCCAGCGGACATAAACCACCGGTTAAATTAAAAAAAATAATAAAAAAAAAATCTGACACGCGCCACCCTCTCTAGCCGCTCCCGCCGCCAAGCGCAACCCTCATATCCGCCAGCAGCCAAAAACCCGCTCGTACGGCACGCAGCACCCGATTCAGTCCATATCCAGGCCCTTGTGTGCGCGGGTCGCGCCAGACCGCCGCGTTCCTCCGCTTGTTACGCCAGATTGAGGTCACGCAGGACCGTGCCCACGTGAGCCAGCCCAAGCCAGTGTGCGCCAACCCTCCTGCTCCCGCGCTTGTCTTCCCTAAGAGTCGAACCTCAGACCTCTTCACCCGCAGCACCCCACACGCGCACAAGTCTGACCATTACGCCGATCCTGCAAAAATAAACAAATTCAAGTACTTTTTTATTTATATTAAAACATGTTGAATATTATAATTAAAACTTGTTTATTTAAGATTTTTATTTAATTGATAATTAAAATAAACTAGTTAAGTAACAATTAATTAAATATGTTATTAAATTAATAAAAAAAATTATTAAATAATAATTAATTAAAATATACTATAAAATTATTAATGAATTAAATGTGTTTTAGTGTTAAATTTTTTTATTTAAACTATCTTTTAACAGAAAATAAAATTATCAAAATAAAATTAAATAAACCAACTAATTAATTAAAAAAGTTAAAAAAATAAATAATAATTTAAATAATAATTTTTAATTTAAATCCTTGTACTTAAATTAAGGAAAAAATTAATATTATTTTTAGTCATTTTTTAAAAATCATTTAAATAGTTATAATTTTAATCAATTTAATAAAAAAATTTAAAATTCCACTGAAAAACTTGAAAGCCGCCGGAAAATTCTACCGCTAATCGGCAATTTTTTTGTAGTGGATATCTTATTGGCCTGGACGTTATAACCAACTTTCTTCTGATAGTCCCAAATCATCCCGGCTGATTGAGCTTATTTTGCACTTATTGTACATGACGATATTAGTATCGTCCTAGATGATAATGTCGTCAAGTTGCAATTAATGAACTCATTTTAAGCTCTTCTATTTAAGCTTTGACAAGGCACTTTGTAAGTGTCTTTGGCAGCCATTGTAGCTTTGTTCTTTTAGGGAAAACTTGAAGAGACGGCTTGAAAGGGAGTGAGAAATGGTTGAAGTTTGAGAGATGGAGAAGATTCTGTAAGGGGGACTCAAGGGAGTGTGGAGGGGGATTCCACACGGTTGCTCCAACAAGCTTGCACATTAGTACCGTCAGATTCAAGGCTTGTATTGAGGGAAGTTCACAGAAGAAGATCTCTTTGGTGTCAAAGGACCCGGCGACTTTGCTGCACCAGGGATGGTGGAAGTGATTTTGTAAGAGCTTCTCCGCCTAGTTGTGGGGCTAAAGGAGAGACACTTAGTTTAGTGCAATACTTAGAGGGTTCCTCCAAGGAGAGGACGTAGGTCAAGGTTTGACTGAACCACTATAAATCTGGTGTGTTCTTTCCTTTATTATTTTTGCATTTAATTTCTGCATTGTGTTTTCTTTGTGGTGAATCTTGGTTTCTGATTGTTCTTTTGATTGAAAGATTTATTTTAAAATATCTATTCACCTCTATTTGGTTAGCCTTGAGACTAGTTCATAAGGGCCTAACATCCCTAACGAACTTTCACAAGTTTTAGATATCATTGGTTTATTGTTGAGAGTGATAGTGAAATAGATGGGAATATTATAAGTTGAATTTATGTTGGATGGTTGAAGTGGAGAAATGAATCTGTCTTGTTATGTGAGAGAAAGGTCCCTCTTAAGCTTAAGGGAAAATTCTATAAGATGGTGGTAAGACCTGCAATGCTTGATAGTGCAGATTGTTGGCCGTTAAAAAGATAAGCATAACTTTAAGTTTAGTGTTAAAGAGATGAGTCTGCTAAGGTAAATAAGTGGCTTAACTCTTAAAGAAAGGATACAAAAATTAAAAATTTATATGTAAAAAGGTTGGACTAGCTCTAGTGGAAGATAAGATTAGTGAGTCTCCATAGATGGTATGGATAAATAAAATGGGGACCTTGTGATGAACTTATTAGGAAAGCATATGTATTAAATTTGACTTATATTAAGAAAGGTAGAGGAAGGCCTAAAGACCTTTCCTTAGAGATGACCTTTATTTATTAGATTTATATGAGAATTTGACCCTTAACAGGACATAATGAGAAAAATGATTCATGTTGTTGGCCACACATATTGGGAATAATGCTTGTTGTTGTTGTTGTTGTTCTTGCAATAATATTTAATTTTATTTAAATTTAATTAATTAAATATTACTAAAACTTTAATTTTAAATTAATTTAACTTTAATAAAAATTAAATATTGATTTTAATTTTCATTATTTGTAGGTTTAATTTTGTGCTATTTAAGATTTAATTTGTATTTTTTTATTTATCTTGATTTAAATTTAAAATTTAGAAATTTTAATTGCTAAATTGAGGCTTGTATGAGGGTTTATAGTTCAATTGAAGTAATGAAGCCTAATTAATGTGAAATTAAATCATGTGGCTTATCATGCCACTAATTGATCTAGGTTTGAATTTCGACCCTATTGGATGTTAAGTGAATTTTCTAAATTTTTTTAAAAATTCATTAGATATAACAATATGTTATTTTTCATAGGTGTTTGTTGTGCACAAAATGTGTTTGTAATCAGAGGTATTTAACCCTTATAAGAATATAATCAAAGCACTTAAATTTAGTGGCCTAATTATAAAGGTATTAAGTGAATTCATTGTTAAGAGAGTTGCTATTTGCATGTTTTACATTCTTGCAACTTGTAAAGTTTTGATGATTCCACATATTATTGTTTTAAAGTTTTGTTTTCTCCTAACACTTTTTAGAAGAATTCTTTTTGCTCTTGTGAGGACTAATATTTTAGGATAATCGAACTCTAAACTAATGAAGAATTCAAATCAAAATTCAGCATGAGATAATTTATAAATTGAAGCTTATACTTTTTATTGTACTGAGTTTGAGAGGGAGTGATTGTAATTAAGTAACTTAGCACACACACACTTGGGCAGATCTTTAAAAAATCATTCTAATCGTACGGGACGAATCAGGTTCGTACGGGACGATCAAGTCAGTTATCCCCTCTGAAGAGCAATGGAATGAAAAGGAAGTGAGAAAATTTTTCTAAGTCCTGATCATCCAAACAAACTCCAATTCATCCAAGGACAAAATGCTTTCTGTAAAATTTTTATTCAAACGAGCTCCTATTCAGCCCAGGACGAAATGCTCTTTATAAAAATTTTGTCCAGACGAACTTCTATTTGTCCTAGGACGAAAATGCTCTATCTATTCAAATTTTGATAACGTCCTGTAGTTTGTCGAAATTGACCCATGGTATAACTGTTTGTACTGGACAAACTTAGTTCATACGGGATGATAATCGGGTACGATGTAAGTTCATACCAATATACATTGGGTTCGTAGAAACTGATTTAAGTAAATTCATCCAGGATGATCCACGATCGTACGGGATGATCCACTATGTACAGACTTGAAAATCAGTAATTTTTGGATAATTTTTGTGTGTCTTTACTATATAGAGTCTAATTAGAACTGCCTCTTATCTTTTTGCCTACTGATCCTCGTGCCAACTTAAGGGAGACTCAAGGAGAGAGTATGAGAGAGTGTTTGAAGGAGGATTTTTACTACTGGGGCGTGAAGGATTCACTTGGTACTCAAAGGTAAGAATCTCTACTTGTGGTTTGTGATTACTTCACTCTATTCCTTCATCCTTCTAGATTTCTTGTGAGAAGATCTATCAAGGAGATCCTGTTCTCTACCGACACTTGGTTAGTATGAAGAGACAAAGGGTTCTCTGTCTACACTTAGAGAGTGTGAAAGGATGAAGGGTTCTCTGCCTACACTTGGAGAGTGTGAAAGGATGAAGGGTTCTCTGCCTGCACTTGGAGAGTGTGAAAAGATGAAGGGTTCTCTGCCTACACCAGGAGAGTGATAAAGGACGAAGGGTTCTCTGCCAATACTGAGAAGATTATAAAAGGACGACGGTTCTCTGCTGAACCGAGTGGTGGTGGAAGAGAGTTTTGTAGAGGCTTCTCCGCCTTGCTGTGGGTGCAAAAGGAGAGTCACTAGTGGTATTAGTGCAATACTCGAAGGGTGCCTCTGGGGAGTGGATGTAGGTCGTGTTTGACCGAACCACTATAAATCTTATGTCTTTTTATTTTTCACAGCCTTTTGTTTTATTATTTAAATTGTGGTTGAAAAATATTTTTCTACAAAATTCATTAAAGTAAATTTTCGGTATAAAATTTTAAAAGAGGGTAAATTTTTAAATACCAATTCACCCCCACCACTTGGTTAGCCGCTGGGACATAAGCTTAGGTTTAACAACCTAATTCTTATTAAACAAGTTTCAATAAGTGGTATGAAAGCTTTGTTTCAAAATCATAAGTTTATTTTACTTTTTGATTAACGTAGATGGCTACATTTGGAAACCAAAATACACCTAAGGGTTACTCTATAACTAGACCTCCATTGTTTGACAATATTCCTTTTGATTTTTGGAAAACACGCATGTCTACATTTTTACAATAACTTTATTATCATATATGGATCTTAGTTTAGGAAGGGTATACAAAACCAACTAGACTAGTTGATAGAGTTATAGTTGAAACACCTTTTGTGTACTGGACAGTAGAAGAATGTGACTTAACACAACTAAAGGCCAAATGCTTAAATAGTTTCTTTTGTGCTCTTAAATTAGAAGATTACATACGAGTTTCTGGTTGCAAGAGTGGAAAGGACATATGGGATAGACTTTGTATAACTTATGAGGGGACAAATGAGATTAAGCAATCTAGACTTAATATCTTGTTGTATGATTATAAATTATTTTGCATGAAATTAAATGAATCCATTTTTGATATGTACACAAGATTCACGCAAATAGTCACCTCTTTACATGCATTGGGTAGGGAACTAACGAATGTTGAAATGGTTAATAAAATTCTTTATTGTTTGCCTACTGCTTATAATGCTAAAATTACTGCAATTATAAAGTCTAAAGATCAAAACATTTACTCTATTGACAATATTCTTGGATCGTTAATTTCTTACGAAGAAGGAGTTAGCCAAAGAAAGATTGATGCAGGTGAACCACGAAGGGAGAAGAATATAGCACTAAAAATGGAGGAATCTGAGATTGAACCCTCACAACCTGAGAATGAAGATGACATGACACTAATGACTAGATAATTCAGAAGTTTTCTGAAGAGGAAGTAGAAAAGATGTCAACAATGGAATTGAGATAAATTTAATAGGAATATCAAGGTTTCAAATGATGATATTTTCTATGAGTGCAGGAAAACTGGATATATTAAGACAGTTTGCCCAAATCTCAATGTCACACCTAGCAAGAAGAAGGTAGAGGAGAAATCAATTGTGAAGAAGGGCAAGATGAAATTCTAAAGAGCTTTCTGGACTGACTCAGCTTCAGACTTGTCAGAGATGGAAAAGGAGGAGAAAGTATCAAATCTGTGCTTAATGGCCGATAATCTTGATCAGTAAGATCAAGAAGAGGTATGTGACTTAACTTATGATGAACTTTTTAATGTTTTTGAACACATGCATGATGCATATAGGAAGATGAAGAAAAAGCATACTTGTCTGAGCTTAAAATTTGAGGAACTACAAAAGGAACATAAAATCCTTAGAAAAGATCATGCTTTAATTGATGACAACCACATGAAATTACTTAATGAGTTTGATGACTTCAATAAAAATCATGAAAGTTTGAAATCATCATATACAGAACTTGAAAAATAATTTAAAAATTTTAAGGATAAATCTGAGAGTAAAATTTATAGAATCAATTATACAAATCAAATTTTGGAAGATATGAATTCATTTTACAAATTGATGATAAAAGCTCTTGAGGATAATAGGATACCCCCTAAACTTATAGATTTCACTAATCCTATTTTATATCCTAAATTTATGTAATCCCTAAATAGATATATAAATAGTAGAAGACTTAGGAATCCTTTTTTAAAAGTCAAATGTAATAATTGTCAATTGATTGGACACATAGCTCACACATGTACTTTAAAAAAAAAAACTTATTTGGTGTGAAAACCTAAGATGTATAAACCTAGACATATCATACATGCATCTCTTTATAAATTGCCAAAAGGAGAACCAAACTTTATTTGGGTTCCCAGGTCTAACGTTTGATATTCTTGTAGGGTCTCTCTCACACAAGATCTCGTGAGAGCATATGGTACCTAGACAACGGATGTTCAAAGCACATGACTGGAGATACTGCATAATTCATATCACTAGAAGCCAGGAGTGGAGGCAAGGTTACACTTGGAGATAACACCACAAGGAAGGTAGTTGGGTCAGGTATTATTGGAATTCTTAAGAATTTTTACATTAAAAATGTGTTATTGGTAGAAGGCTTAAAGCATAATTTGTTAAGTATAAGCCAGCTATGTGACAAAGGGTATTGTGTAAAATTTTTTCCTACTAGCTGCATATTAAGTCTAAAAGGAAGTGATGTTTTGAAAGGTATAAGGGTAAACAATGTGTATATGCTAGATTTGAATTGCATTCAACTCCTACTACATTTTGTTTAAAAACTATTTATGATGAGTCATGGCTTTGGCATAGGAGACTTTGTCACTCTAGCATGAAAAATCTTAGGAGAATTATCCAAACGAACCTAGTGAGAGGTATACAAAAACTAGACTTTACTAAGGACCACCTTTATGATACATATTAATTAGGAAAATAGGTGAAGTCCTCTTTTAAGTCCAATAAGGATCTTAGAACTAGTAAACCATTAGAGATTTTTCATATGGATCTTTTTGGACCAGTTGGAACTGTAAGTCTAGGAGGGAAGGTATACGAATTTGTGATTATGGATGATTACTCTAGATTGACATGGGTTAGATTTCTATTTCATAAGAGTGAATCATTTGATAAATTTAGAAACTTCTCGACATGGATTCAATGAAAGCTAGGATGTGAAATTATGACTATACAAAGTGATCATAGAGGAGAATTTTAGAATGAAAGATTTGAGGATTTTTACAAGGAGAAAGGAATTTATTAAAACTTTTCAGCTCCTAGAACCCCTCAGCAAAATGTGGTAGTCGAAAGAAAAAATAGAATATTAATAGAAGCTGCCCGAGCAATGTTGGCAGAATACTCACTTCCTAAATATTTTTGGGCTGAGGTGGTTAACACTGCATGTTATATTCTAAATAGGGTGAGTGTGAGATCTAAATTAAATAAAATATCCTATGAGTTTCTTAAAAATAGAACACCAAATTTATCAGATTTGCATGTTTTTGGTTGCAAGGTATTTATTCATAACAATGGAAAATCTGCCTTAGGAAAATTTGATCCAAAATTAGATGAAAGTATTTTTATAGGATACTCAAGTGTTGGAAAATCTTATTGAGTATTCAACAAAAGAACTTTGGTAATTGAGGAGACCACACATCTTGTATTTGATGAATCTGAAATTTTGGAGGAGCGAAATATTATAGAAGATGAAATTGTGATTAACTCCCAAAGGATTGATAAAATAAATTTTGAAGAAAATTTGAAAAAAAAATTGGAAGAAAACTTGGAGAAAGAAAATCCTTTGCCTAGAGATTTGAGATTTTCTAAAAACCACCTAAAGGAATTAATAATTGGTGAACCTAGTGAGGGTGTAAGGATTAGGCGTGGATTAAACAAAGAAGTCAATCATTCAGCCTTTATTTCAACCATAGAAACCACAAATATTGATCAAGTACTTTTGGATGAATTTAGATTTTGGCTATGCAAGAAGAGTTAAATCAATTTGTAAGAAATAAAGTTTGGGAATTAACTACAAGGCCAAAACATCAAAGTGTAGTTGGAACTAAGTGGGTATTCAAAAATAAAATGAATGACTCTTGAGTAGTCATTAGAAATAATGTTTGATTAGTTGCTAAGGGGTATAATCAGATTGAAGGGATTGATTTTGAGGAGACTTTTGCCCCTATAGCTAGAGTTGAAGCAATTAGAGTTTTGTTAGCCTTTGCCTGTTTTAGAGGATTTAAATTATTCCAAATGGATGTAAAAAGTGACTTTTTAAATGGGGTAATTCAAGAGGATATTTTTGTAGAACAACCTCCAGGTTTTGAAAATTCTAAATACCCAAATCATGTTTTTAAATTGAATATGGCATTATATGGATTGAAACAGGCACCTAGGGCTTGGTATGAGAGATTAAACACCTTCCTACTGATAGATCATTTTAAAAAGGAAGTGTGGATACAACTCTCTTTTTGAAGAAATTTGGAAAGGATATACTCATTGTACAAATTTATGTGGATGATATCATCTTTAGATCTTCAAATAAAAATCTTTGTGATGATTTTTCTAAAATAATGAGTGGTGAATTTGAGATGAGTCTAATGGGAGATTTAAGTTACTTTCTTGGCTTTAGCATTAAGCAAATTTAGGAGGGTACATTTCTTAGTAAGTCAAACTATGTTAAGGACATCCTCAAAAAGTATGAAATGGATAATGCTAAACCTGTTAGTACACCTATAAGTTTCTCAATTCAATTGGATAATGACACTAAGGGAAAATTTGTTGATCAAGAAAAATTTAGAGGGATAATTGGATCTTTGCTTTACTTGACAACTAGCCGGCCCGATATCATGTTTAGTGTTTGTTTGTGTGCTAGATTTCAATCAGATCCAAAAGAATCACATTTGACAGCAGTAAAAAGGATTTTAAGATATTTGTTAGGAACTCATAACTTAGAAATTCTGTATCCTAAGTTTAGCTCTTCTTTTGAAATAATTGGTTTTTCAGATTCTGACTTTGCAGGTTGTAGGGTGGATAGAAAGAGCACTTCTGGAATATGTTAGTTTACTGGAAATTCTTTAGTCTCTTGGTCCAGTAGAAAACAAAATTTAGTAGCCCTATCTACTGTTAAAGCTAAATACATTGCATTAGGAAGTTGAGTGGCACAAGTACTTTGGTTGAAATAATAGTTGATTGATTTAGGTTTAACTATAGGCACTATTCCAATTTATTGTGATAACACTAGTGCTATTTGTATTTCTAAAAATCTTATTCAACATTCAAGAACCAAACATATAAACATCAGGCATCATTTCATAAGGGATCATGTATTTAAAGGAGAAATTGATACTTTAGCCTTTCAAAATCAACTTGCAGACATTTTACAAAACCTTTATCCTTTGGTACTTTCAGTGCATTAAGAACAAAGATTGGTGTGATCGATTTGAATGCTTATTTAAAATGTTTTTGCAAACATTGATATGTGTTTTTAGTTAATTTTTTGTGTGTATTTTTGAGTGTGTTAATTTTTGTATTTGTGATTTTATGTATTTTTCTATTATGTTTTGTGTGTGTTTGTGTTTTAGTTTTGATTGAGTGCATGTTTTTGAAAAATTGTGTGAAAATCATTCAGGACAAAGTTATTTTCGTAAGAGATGAACTGTGATGGTGTTAACTGCTAGATTTGAACCGTTTGCGTATAGTTTTTTAATTTTTAATTTTCACTTCATCTCTACGATCGACTTGATCGTCTGGATGAAATTTTCAAACGTATGTACGATTGGTTGACAGTTAAATGGATAAGGTCACTTTTAATATTATTTTTGTGTGTACAAACCTTTGGTTCGTCCGGATGAACGCCTGGCGAATCGATGTGGGGGACGGTTTCAACTACCATTAAAATGATCTTAAATTTTTTTATCGTCCAGGACAAACACCTATTCATCTGTACGATTGTTTGGCCAAAAGTCTGTACAAAAGGATGCTTCGTAAGTTGTATGATTACGAAAAGCCTTTTCATTTTGGATTCATTCGTTCGTCCATACAAATTTTTTTTGTACAGGACGAACTAAATTTTGTATGGGACAAAAATATTTTCATATGTACGAAGAGTCGTATTTCATTAAATTGACCGGCTATGAACTCAACAGTCACACTCACACATCCCTTTCAGAACCCTTTCTTCCTTTAGATCTTATCCATGGCAAGTTCAAGTAAACGACAAAAGGTTCTAGCCAAGGGTCCACATTAAAATTATAGCAATAACTTTGTATCCAAGGCCAACGAAGAATCATTTCATAGAGTTGCCTCCACTAAGATCACCTCTTATAGAGTTCTTATTCAAGAACAACTAACCTTTCAGGTAATGAACTTGTTTGCTTTAACTCAATTTGGTCTCATTCTCACACTAGTCCACCTCTACAACAAAGAGACCTTTCATTATTTCCTAGCAAACATGTCCTTCAATTCTGAAATTCTATCATAAGGTCATATATTTTTAAGAAGAAAGTTAAAATCACGAAGGCTGACCTAAGAATCTTTTTGAACTTAAGGACTAAAGGGATTAGAGCCCATACCTTAACCACTACTTCTGATTTTGATTGTACCGAAATTAAAGAAGTGATTAGAGGAATTATATTTAAGGAGCATATGCCTAAAGTGTCATCTCTTGTTCACAATGCTCGTATCATCCAGTATTTTCTTCGAACTTTCATAATTCCTAAAGATTGTCATAGAGTCAACATTACTCCTCTTCTCTCTACAGTAACCTACTTGATTATGACTAAGCAACCAATAAATGAAGTCCAAATATTCCTTGACTATCTTTATGGACTTTCTGAAATTAGTCATCTCGCCCATAAAAGAAAGAAGAACATAGCTTTAGGATATCTTGTTGCCTACATTTTGGAATTAGTTCATCCAATTCAAGATTTTGAAGAACCTCTCTATTACAATGACGGATCTTTTAGAGCAATCTTTAATAAGATGAAGCACATAAATTAGTGACTTAGAGGAGGAACCAGAACCTGTACATACACCAGCACTGGCTAGTGAACCAATTACCAAGATTTGGTTCAAAGGTTTGATAGTTTAGAGTCTCATTTTGATCAAAGATTTGATCAAATTGAAACTCACTTACAGTAGCAGGATGTTCAGTACAATCAAGACATGGGATATATGCAAGAATAGATAAATGACATAAGTTCAAATATGCTCATGATAAGCAGTTATTTTAATTTCTTCAGTACTATACCTCCTCCTCCTCCTCCAGATCAAGGCCCATCACAGTGACTCATGTACTTGGCTATGGTTTTCTTTAGTTGTTGTGATTGTAATGTGGTAGTTTGTGATGTATTTTTCTTTTTGTTATGTGTTTGTTTCATTTAATGTTTTAGTATTTGAGTTTTTATGTAGTATTGATATCATTTCTTAGATTGTAATATTCATTATAATGATATGAATATAAGTTATCTTGTTTTGGTTTTAATCTTATTTTGTAATGTGTGTTAGCCTATATGAAAATCCCTAAAAGTTTTGATCCTACAAGTGCCATAACTTAAACTGCAACTCAAAATTAAATTCATTAGAAAATCTAATTTTTCAAATATTTAAGTTTTACTTATAACTTGATATAATTAAGATTGTCAATTTCATATATCTTATCAGACTACATTAATGTTTAATATTATTATTGCAATTGTGATCTTTTCTTATTTTGTATTTTACTTATCAATAAATATTGATGCACTTAAAAAAATTTGAAATTTTGTATTATTGATTTTTGAAATATTAAGATTACTCTTGAAAAATGTACAAATATATAAAAATCCAAAGGAATGTGCAATGGTTCACAATTTGAAAAAGAGGCACAAAATAAGCCAACAAGTAAAAAGATGCACAAAAATGTGTCACAATTATTGAAAAAGATGCGCAAAGTGCCACATGTGATAGTTATTTCTTTCCACGATCTTTTAATCTCTTAATTTAAATTGATCTTTTGTGCATTTATATTTCGTATTAAAATTTGAAATATACAAATTTTATATTCATCATTTATGCAATGATTTTCTTTATCACATATATACTTTTTATTATCAATGTTATATCTCTTCTTAAATTCTATAAATCATTTTTATTTACCTAATGATTTCATTTTATTTGCAATATTTATTTCAATCACTTTGAAGGATCAATTATCAAAGGATTATCATATGACTGTTTATATTTCTGTTCTTTTTCTTCTTCTCTTTTTGCTGTTGCCAAAAAGGGGGAGAAAATATTGTTCATATCATATTTGTGTGCTTATTTTGTATCATGTATTATAGTATTTTTTTTAATGTTATCATATTGTTTTTCGTATCTTCATATCGTATCTGTTTGAATTTAGTAAAAAATATAAAAGATAAAATTATTGTGCAATTCCTCCTTATTTTCATATGTTCATCAATTCAGGGGGAGTTTAGGAGATTTCAATGCCTCCTTATTTTCATATGTTCATCAATTCAGGGGGAGTTTAGGAGATTTCTAGAATTTGAAATTTATACAAATAATAATTATTTTGCCATCATAAAAAAGAGGGACATTATTAAGAGAGTTACATTTGCATGTTTTTCATTCTTGCAACTTGTAAAGTTTTGATGATTCCAAGTATTATTGCTTTAAAGTTTTGTTTTCTCCTAACACTTTTTAGAAGAATTGTTTTTGATCTTATGTGGACTAATATTTCAGGATAATCGAGCTCTAGACTAATAAAGACTTCAAATCAAAATTCAGCATGAGATAATTTGTAAATTGAAGTTTGTACTTTTCAATGTATTGAGTTTGAGAGGGAATGATTATAATTAAGTAACTTAGCGTACACCACTTGGGGAGATCTTTAAAAAATCATACTGATCGTACGGGATGAACCAGGTTCATACGAGATGATCAAGTCAGTTATCCCCTAGGAAGAGCAATGGAACGAACAGGAAGTTAGAAAATTTTTCTAGGTCCAGATCATCCAGACGAGCTCCAATTCGTCCTAAGATGAAATGCTCTCTGGAAAATTTTTGTTCAAACAAGCTCCTATTCGGCTTAGGACAAATTGCTCTCTATAAAAATTTCATCCAAACGAACTCCTATTCGTCCCAGGATGAAAATGCTCTATCTTTTAAAATTTTGATAACGTCCTGTAGTTTGTCGAAACTGACCCATGGTATAACTGTTCGTATCAGATGAACTTAGTTTGTACGTGATGATAGTCAGGTACGAAGTCAATTCATACCAATATATAATGGGTTCTTATGGAACTGATTTAAGTAAATTCGTCCAGGATGATTCACGATAGTGCGGGGCGATCCACTATGTACAGACTTGAAAATCAGCAGTTTTTGGACGGTTTTTTTGTCTTTCCTATATAAAGCCCAATTAGAACTGTCACTTATCTTTTAGCCTACTGATCTTCGTGCCAACTGAAGGGAGACTCAAGGAGAGAGTGTGAGAGAGTATTTTAAGGAGGATTCTTTCTGCTGGAGCGTGAAGGATTCACTTGGTACTCAAAGGTAAGAATCTCCACTTGAGATTTGTGATTACTTTACTCTTTTCTCTCATCCTTCTAGATTTCTTGTGAGAAGTTCTGTCAAGGTGATCCGGTTCTCTGCCGACACTTGGAGAGTGTGAAAGGATGAAGGGATCTCTACCTACACTTGGAGAGTGTGAAAGGATAAAGGGTTCTCTGCCTACACTTGGAGAGTGTGAAAGGACGAAGAGTTCTCTGCCTACACTTAGAGAGTGTGAAAGGATGAAGGGTTTTCTGCCTATACCAGGAGAGTGTGAAAGGACGAAGGGTTCTCTACCAACACTGAGAAGAGTGTAAAAGGACAACAGTTCTCTGCCGCACCGGGTGGTGGTGGAAGAGAGTTTTGTAAAGGCTTCTCTGGCTTGTTGTGGGTGCAAAAGGAGAGTCATTAGTGGTATTAGTGCAATACTCTGAGGGTGCCTCCGTGGAGTCGATGTAGGTCGTGTTTGATCGAATCACTATAAATCTTGTGTCTTTTTGTTTTATGTTGCCTTTTATTTTATTGTTTAATTTGTGGTTGAAAAACTTTTTCCTACAAAATTCATTAAAGTAAATTTTTGATATAAAATTTTAAAAGAGGGTAAATTCTTATGAGTCATTTAACTTCTATTCTACCTAGAATTATCTCTCATTTTCATATGGGCTTTGTAAAAGGGTAGGCCATTGCTGATAATATTTTATTGGCCCAAGAATTTTGTCATGATCTTGATGTTAGGGTGAGAGGTGGAAACTTGATTTTGAAGCTTGATATTTCTAATTCTTCTGATAACATCGATTATAAATTTGTTTATAATATTTTGCATCTTTTGGATTTGATTTGGTTTTCATTAAGCTTATTATAACATGCATTAAAGGCTCTTATTTCTCTATTATTGTTATTGGTAAAAGCAATGTTTTTTTTAATCCTCTCAAGGATATTGATATAGTGACCTGATTTCTCCTACCCTCTTCATTATTTCGGCTGATTACTTATCTAGAGGCCTTACCAACCTCATTAAGAATTCCCTTGGCCTTTACTTTAGAAAATTAGGTGGTCTTCCTATCTCTAACTTATGTTTTGTTGATGACTTTATTATTTTTATGAATGCTTTTTGTTAAACTGATTAATAAACTTGCGGATTTTATCGTGAATTTGAAATAGTTTGTGGTCTTTCTCTGAATAAAAATAAGTGTTATTTTAATTCCTCGAAGAGAGTGTCTAATGATCGTATTGTAGCTATTAAAGACTTAACTGGTTTTGTGCATGTTCATTTACATATTAAGTACCTTGGGGTTCCCCTTTTCAATGGAAGAAAGAAAACTTTTCTTTTTAATGATTTAATTAATTATGTGCAGAATAAGCTTTTCTCTATAAATTATAATTTTCGTAGTTTTTGGGGTTGATTAGTTCTTATCAAAAGTGTCCTTTTTTTCCTTACCTGTTTATATTTTTTAAACTATGCTTCTTACTCATGCGGTTTGCAGCAAAATTGATAAACTTATCAATAAATTCTTCTAGAAAGGGGCTAGTAGAAATTCAAAAATTATTTGGTTCGCTTGGGACAATTGTTATGTTGTGTTTGATGAAGGGGCCTTGGGTTGTAAGAGTATAAATGATTTGGCCTAAGATTTTTCTTTCAAACCGGGGAACAGATTTCATGATAAAGTGAGCCTTTAGGCTAATTTTATGTTTGCTAAGTTTTGTGTGAGAAAACACCCGACTACTTGTTATTTTGACAAAGGTGATTCTAAATTATGGCAGAGGCATTGGAAAGTTAAATGAGCTGTTGAATCCTTTATATCTTAGGGGCTTGGTAATGGTAACATTTTTTTTTTAGCAAGACCATTGGTTGGGTGACAAGTCTATTGATTATATTATTAACTCCTCTTCCACTATGGCCATTGAGGTGAATTACTTCATTATTGATAGTTATTAGGACTACCAAAAACTTTCTAATGTTATTCCTGACTTTATTATTCAGCAATTTTGAACCTTCCCTTGAATACTGACTCTCATGATTTAATTTTATTTGATTTTTCCAAGGATGGTTGTTTTAGATTAAAGGATGCTTGGAATGCTTTTAGATCAAAGAAGGAAGTTAATAATATATTTTCTATAATTTGGCATAAAAGTATTTCTTCCACTATGGTTCTCTTTATTTGGAGAATTTTGTATAAGTCATTCCTACATATGATAACTTAACTAAAGAGGTTTTATTTTTCCTTCTAAATGGCAATCTTGTTAACATGTAGAGAATATGCATCATGTGTTTATTTCTTGTCCTTTAGATATAAAAACTAGGGTTTATTTTGATGATATGTTTCAAATGAATTTTTTTAATGCTAAATTGTCTATTAATGCTATGTTTAATTCTTGGTTTATTAATACTAAATGGCATCTTAAATATGTTATTCCTTCTCTCAATTTGTGTTATTTATGGTTGCATAGGAATAATTCTCTTTTTAATGGTGTTGTTATGAACCATCATAAGATTATTTAGAATATGAAAGATAATGTTTTGGCTCTTTACTATGTTAAATTTCTCTCTGTCAAGAACTTCAAAAATTATTATTTTATTGCTTTTACTTTAGGTATTAAATGGGAGGTTGGTCTTAAGTCCAGTAAAGATAGGGCTACTTATTGGATAAAACCCCCAATAATTCTTATAAGCTGAATGTGGATGGTTCTATCGTTGATTTCTACATAGGGTGTTGTGTGGTTATCAGAGATAATAATGGTATTCTTAATATGGCTTTTGCTAGTCCTTTACAAAATGGTGATGTGAATTATGTTGTCATCTCAGCTATTATCTATGGCTTATATTTATATATTTCTTTTGGCAAAACTAATATTGGTATTAAAGTCAATTCCAACTATAGTTTTCAAATTTTAAAATATATTATTGATACGATGTGTAACCCTGAGTTGTTTTATCTAGTGATGGAAATTTAGAATTTGCTAATTTTTATGAACTTTTCATTACATCATGATAACAACAAGGAAATGCTTATGCTACCTGGCTTGCCAATTGAGATTATGGTTTGTATTAATTTTTTGATTTGGTTGGAACTAATCTTCCAACTCCACTGTAAGGACTCTTAAGATTAGATGAAATTAATTTGCCCTATGCTTGAATTTAAGGGTGTATGTTGGCTGGATCATGTGGTTCTATTTTCCTTGTGTCTAGAGGCTATTGTTTTGTTTGGCTGCTGGTTGATTTTTATGTGGTTGTTTGTTTTTTGGTATCTTAGTCTCTATTTGGTTTGTTGCATTTTCTGTCAGTTTGGGATCTTTTATCCCAGATTGTTCAGTTTTTGTAGTAATTTGGTGATTGGTTGTGGGGGTGCTAGGGGAACTTTTTCTTATTGCCTTCCTTCTTTTGTTGTGATGTAGTGTTTTGCCTCTTGATGCTGTTGTGTTGATCCCATCCTATTACAAGGCATTGTATCTCTCGTATTGAATTTTTTTGATATATGGTTCTTGATCTAGTGGAGTAGGTTCTTTTATTTGGTCTTGTCGCCTATGTGCCTGGTGGGGCCTTTACTGGAGGTTATTTCCTTGAGCTTTTTTCCTTTATTTTCTTGGTACTTATTTAATTGGGGTTTAGATATTTTGCTAATTATGGATGCTCATTTCTGGGCTATTTCATTTGTATGGGACTGAAGTAAAGCTGTGTTATGGTGGCGGGTAATCCTCTTGGCAGGTGTTCGGGTTAATGGTATCGTGGAAGTTCAATTTTTCTATTCTTAAACTATTATGGCCTCTCTTGCTGCTATCCTGGAATTTTTGTTTATCTTTACTTTATCTGTTATAAGGTATGGTGTCTTTCTTATTGCTTATTTCCATCATCTTATTATTTTCTTACTGTTTGTGAGGTTAATTGATTGGAATATCAAAAGATCCTTTTTGGCCTATATTTTTTCTTGTCTATTTTGCATATCAGCCTTTTTTTGCAGGAATTATTTTGTACACATGATCGTAGGAATGAAAATTGGGACGATAACATGGAGCTTCCTGCAATTTTTTATTTTGCTCCTTTTTTATGCTCTTTCTTGAGCATTGTAGAATGTTCCTAGGTGGTATTGTAGTTTTAAGTAGTAGGGAACTTGAGCTCATAGGTTTTCTTTACTTCTTTTTGTAGCTCTTTTGAGCATTAACAAGCTAGAGATTCCTTTAAGGACTGTGTAATCCTTTTTCTTAATCAATGCATAGGCCCCTTTGTGGGTTTCTTATTTAAAAAAAAAAATTAAAATAGTGGAAATTTAAGTATAAATTAATCCCTATACATTTATCACCTTACTCTAATACTAACTTAAATTACAGATTTCATCATCTTGGTTTTATAGTGCCCAAGATCATGAAATTTTTTTATGTAAGTGATTTACAAGAATTTCTTGAAGATCTAGCCTAACACATTTTATAATTAATTTAAAGGTATTCTAAAACAACGGTAATGGTAGTCTTATTATGGCTTTTGCTGGTCCTTTATAGAATGGTAATAATTTGGTGCCATCACAATGGCTATTCTTTACGGTCTTAGGTTGTGTATCTCTCTCAATTTAACTAACTTATTTATTGAGGTTAACTCTGTTTATTATTTCTAATTCTTAAATGTTGTTGATGATATGTGTTATATTCATGATCTTTTTTTTTCAAGTTAGGGAAATTAAAAATCTATTAATTTTTTTGAATTACTCATTCTGTCATATTTGCATGGAGGGTAATATGTTTGTTTCTTGGCTTGCTAATTAGGGGTGTAGTCTTAATTATTTTCCTGATGTTACAGGGTCTACAATTCCGATGGCTCTTAAAGGTATTCTTAGACTTGATGTGCATGGTCTTCCCTATGTTAGAACTTAAGTGATTTTTTGGGTCATTTTCTTCTTGTTCTTTGTCCGTGGGTCATTTTTTGATGTCTTGGGTGGTATGCTAGGTGGTGTGTTGGGGTTTGTTGGGGTTTTTATATTGTAGGGTTATTTTTAGGTGTCATTTATCTGTTTTGGAACCATGGCATTATCTGCTGGTAGTTGGTGGTGTTTTTGCTATTTCATATGTTGACGGGAACTATCACTATGGCTACTAGTTTATTTGTAGGGTTGCTTCTTTGGTCCTTCTCGGGTTGTTGGTTTGCTGGTATATTTCATTTCTTCCAGGATGTGTATGGTGAACTCTTTAGTTTGGTTATTTTTATTGTCGCTTGGCCTTATGGTGTGAGGTGTGCCAGACGAGGGTTTGTTCCTTCTTCGGGAGTCTATATGCTGCGTTGTGCTTGTTTTATTTTTATGTTATTATTTTTTTCTGTTGTTGGTGAATTGCTACTGCCATCTCTCCATAACATTTAATTCAGCTGATATCTTTGTGGATCTGGACTTTAGTTGTGATTGAACAGGTTTTGTAGCTGTTGGGTTTTCCCATTGTTGCTTTCCTACGTTCAGGTTGCTTTTTTGGTTGGCTAGGGGTATCTGTGAGAGTTTGGCTGGGCTTTTGGGTTGTGTTGGCTCTATTGTAGTTTGGAGGTTGCTTGCATCAATTTATTTTTTCACTTTGGTCTATGGATTTTGGCATGGTATCTGTATTACATGTTTTGGTCATTTGGCTTGGTGTTTTCTTCGGGCTGGGCATTGGTGATAATCTGGAGATTTTGTGTTGTTCTACTAGGGCTTTAAGCTTTGCTTTTTGGATCCTTTTGAGTGGGTAATTTTTGTTTCTCTTGAGGGTAGGATTGAGTGGCTTATGGATTTTCTTAATGAGGCTTCCTGTTTTAATTTTACACTAAGCCTCTAAGTCTTCATCCTCTTATTGGTTTAATGTGGTGGCATGGCTTAGATTAGTTTTTATTATGTAGATTTTGCTATTATTACTTTGGTTTTGGCTTAAATTTAGATAATTATTTCTGGTTAACCTATAATTTTTTGTGTTATAGCTTTTGTTTTTCCAACCGCTTTGTTTTGAAGGTGGAGTTTCTTATGGCTGACATCAAGCTTTTTTGTAGAAAGATTGTCCTTCATTTTCATACTTTTATCTTTCCTTTTTGGATGCTTGTCTATAGAATCTTTAGAATGTTAATAGGTTGCCCTGTATTTTTGTTTTGTGGAGACTATCGGCTATTAGGTTTTCTTTTGTTTTTTTTGTTGCTCATTTGAGCAATAGTGAGCTGATGGTCTCCATTAATAACTTAGTAATCATTTTTATTTATTAAGGCGTAGGACCTTCGAGGGTTTTTACCAAAAAAAAAAAAAGGGATTCTAAAACAACGGTGCTGAGGTATCACATTACATTTGCGAGTGGATGATTTGTCCACGTAGATGATGGTGGTCAGCTAATTATCCATTTTTGTAGGGAACTCGGCCATTGATCTCGCATGGAATAAGATAAATGGCTAAGACTTAAAGCCTAGTTTCTGCATTTGGAGGGTTGGATCGAGTGGATTGAGTGACCAAATAACATCCATTGGTATCAAACAAGACTTGTAGGATGGCTATATTTTCATCTTCCTTACTATAATAGCCAACCCTAAGAATTAAGTCCATTTAAACTTAATATAGAGTGCATTCCATTGCTCAAATCTACATACAAAGCTTCCTTCTGACCTAATTATCTATCATATATAGTTTGGAATCTCTATATTAAAAAAAAAATAAGAAATAATAAAAGAATCAATATATGATTGTTCATGGGAGATATTTATAAACCTAAATAGAGACCTATAATTTTTGTGTTATCTGGATTTAGTGAATGGATTAGCTTGATATCAGTCTCATTCTCTTTCTTAGATCCTTATAAAGATCTCAAAGCTGGAGGATCAATAGAGGAGTTCAAATGCTCGGGCGGAATCCATATGGTGGGAAAATGTTTGAGAAATATGGAGAATGCCATGAAATTCCAAAAAAAAAAAAAACACTTGGAAGCTTGGAGGAGGTCTAGTTAAGGAATAAAATTATATGTAAGCTTTCTAATTTATTCCTTATTTTAATCTTTCCAAGACAAATCAATGGTAAGGATTGATTAGGCAAGCTTCCTTGGTGATTACATTGTGAATTAGGCTGTTAAGAGACTAACTCTCTGTAGGGAGGTGGTAAAAAAAGTAAGATAATGTCATGGTTTCATTTTCTATAGAGGGTACCATAATGGCTAGTTTAAGATAAACCAAGGTTTGAAGATGGTTTTGAGTAACTTTTGGATGGTTTTGGAATAGGTTTGCTCAAGCTAAATGGGTTGTATTTGGCTAGAAGTATGGGTTTTAGTATGCTTCACAATTTACTAATAACTTGACCATTTTGATGGGTCAACGCAGGTCACTTCCTAAGATATACCCTAAGGAACACCTAGAGACAATTTAGGTCAATTCCAAGGCGTTTGGTTTTGTTGGATTGATGTTTGAAAGGAGGCTAAGTGTACATGGGCTTGGCCAATTTATGTCAGTTGACCAAGTCAACTCACCATGGCTTGACTCATCATTGTGTTTTTTTAGGGGAAACCCATAGAGGGGCCTACACATTAATTTGGGGATTAATTACAAAGTCCTTAAAGGGAACTCAAGCTCACTGATGCTTAAAAAATCTATAAAAGAAGGAAAAAAAATCAACGAGCTCGAATTCCCAGCATAGTAAAAATACAAAGTACATTACGTACATTCTATAGTGCACAAGAGTGAGCACCCAAAAAGAAGGAAGAACAAAATAATCCGTATCAAGATCTAGCTTCCTCTCTGAAAAACCTCCAAGACAAATACCTGCACTAAAAAAAATCTATAAACATAGGTAAATTCCAATATAACGGTATGATAAATAAAACCATAAAATAACATAATGATAGATTAAGCAATTATCCACATAGCAAGAAATATGATCAATATGTACCTCATACTTCTTATTAGCATTAGAACAGAAAGGGACAAAAACAAAAACTTTTTGTTAACCATAAAATTTATATAACTAAATAAGTCATCAAGTAAATCATAGCACCAAATCATGCCCAACTCTTACACGAAGTGGAAGGACTAATTCAACCAAGAAAGGAAACAAATATACCAAACCAACCAACCACAACAGGAAGGAAAGTAACTATAGCCGATAACATAATAAGGAGAACAGTAGGTATGAACCACAAAATGATCCAGAGAAAAACCAGCCTCCACAAGGCACACAAGGAACAAGATGTAGGGGCAAAGCCAACACAAAAATCCACAATACCAAATAACCAAGAAGAGCCCCCAGATTAAATAAAACCAATAGAGTGATGGGAAACATGGTAACTATATGGAGAACCAACTATCCAAACAATAGCAGAAAAACAACCATACCTTTGGCTCATCTAAGAGTTCAATTAGGTTAAGTTTCAATGGTTGGAAAAGTTTATTTGATTTCAAGCAGTGATTAGACCCAAACTGACATGGCTTGACTAGTTTTAGTTAGAGTTAACCTAATCAATATTTGTCTAGGATAGGTTGACAAATCATCTTCAATCCACGAGGAGCTAGGTTTAAGTGAATTAAGTGAAGTTCTGATGTAAAATTGGGTTTATATTGAATCAATCAGGGGTTTGATTAGTTGTGCTAGGTTGAGCTAGGTGAATTGAGTTGAATGGGTTAGGCTTTATGTTAGAAAACTAGTATTGTTGAGTTTAATTTATGATGCTCCAAATGCTGAGGTTTGAACACTAATTGAATTTTATAGGCTAGCAAACTTTTAAGAGCAGTGTATTGGGCATGATGATTGTAGTTTAGGGTTTTGATTTAACTAAATATTGTTGGAGTTTGGAGGTCCTTAGTTAAAAGTAAGGTCAACAAATGGACCTTCAATAGGTATAATGAACTTGAAAAGTAAATCTCACAAGTTAGAGTTAATTGAAGCGATAAATGAAATTCAAAAGATTTAAATGGATCATCAAGAATTACATCTATTTTAATACATTTTTTTGGTGGAAAATATAAAGGTGTTGACTGATCTAAAATCAAAGTTAGAGTGAGGGATACCTTAACTATTGTCCAATATATCATTTTGTGAAAGAGGTGCTAGAGTCACATTCTCTACATACTTTTTTAATCTTTCGAAGATAACATTCTCTATATTATGTTTATAATTGATTTGGACCCTATCCTCTCTTTCAAATGCTTCTATAAAAATTTCAAATTTTTGTTGTTTAAATGAATTTGAATATTTTACATCCTGTTGATTTTTCTTAAACACAAATGATTTTTCCCCCAAATCGGACTTCAAATTAATATGTATTACAATCATCATAATTGACATATATTATTTTTTATTTTTCTTTTAATTTTGCATTTTACCATCCTCTACATCTCCCCATAGATCTTTGAGTAATTCTATGACATTTTGTGAAGAAGGGACAGGGCACCAACGAACAATATGTTTGAGGTCAAGATGCTTTTTTTCTCTTTTTCTTAATTTTCTTTTACTTTTTCTTTTTCTTTTTCATTTTCATTTTCTCTTTCATCAGCCAGTTTAATATTTCTAGAGAACTTTACTTTATTTTTATGGTAGATAATACATAGCTTCGTTATATATACCTTGTTCATGAATTAATATTGCTTTCAAATCTCCCTTAATGTAGTATTAATACCTTATTGAAGGCATTTAATACACTAATATAGAGAGTAAGGCACCATTCTATATTCATGAAGAAATGGCCTACTTAGGAAAGCAATTAATGATTATAATCGAGAGAAGGTGAGGATTCTAGAGAGAAAATTTTAAATTTTTCCTCCTGATTTTCAATCCGTAATTTTGGCTTGTTCGCCGGTCATAGCGGTAGATGGCCACGACCATCTTTGGTTCCGCCTGGGAATTAAAACTCGAATGATGGAAGGATCGCTAAAGATATAGATGTTTATATTTGTGATAATGGAGGCCATGTCCTTGATGTTGAGGAGGCCCGAAGGAGAAGATTAAGAGGTGAGTTAGTTATTAATGAAAATCCTCTTCGTAATTTGATTAATATCAATCATGTGGAAGGTAAGGGCAAGGAAATTTCTAAAGAGTTTGAATTTAAAACACCTCGTTCACTAAAATCAACATTAAGATCTTCTTCAAAAGATACTGAAATTGAGGCTTCTTCATCCGGAATGAATATTTTTGTTAATAGATTCGAGAATTCAAATGCAATCCCTAGTGATAGTGTGATAAATGTGAATTCCATGATTTTTGATAACAAAAGTATTTATAATACTAGGGAGATGTGTTCCGAGAAGGTTATTGCTGATTCAGTTTCAATTTGAACAACATTGCATTGCATGTGAATGAACAAATGCCTAAGAAAAAAGGTGAAAATCCTAATGTGTCGAACCCATGGATGAAGAAGCCTTATATTAGGCTAAATTTTAAGGAAGGATAGGCTATTTTGATGTAAGATGGAAAGGAAGTTAAGTTGATTGAGGAAACTAAAAGAATGAATGCAAATATACTCATTAATTCTTTGGTTGTCAAAGTATTTGGTAAAGAAATACCCCCCCATGTGGTGGCTTGGTAATTAAGGAGATAGTGGTCACAATTTGGTCAATTTTAGTTCACCACCCTTGGAGTGGGTTAGTTCTTATGCTCTTTCAAAAGTCAGGATGTTTTGGATGAAGTTCTCTCAGGATGCCCATGGTTTATGAATGGCCACATAATTGGAATGGAGAGATGGTCGCTAGAATTTTCACCATCTTCTATGAAAGGCCTTACTTCTCCAATATGGATTAGAATGCAAAAATTGCCTTTGCAATGTTAGGATGAAACCAATGTGGCTAGAATTGCTTCTATGGTGGCGGTACCGTTGATGTTGAATGGAAACATGTTTCAATGGGGGAGAAGAGAGTTAGCAAGAGTTTATATTCGAGTGAAACTAGATCAACCTATACCATTGGGTGTAGAGAGCTTGTCCGTAAGATTTTTTTTCAAAAAATACAGTATGAAAGAATTTCTACATTGTTCTTGAATGTGGAATTATAAAACATGTGAAGAATGACTGTAAGGAGAAAATCATTTTGAAAAAAAACTAAAAATTTTGAAATTACAAAGGAGATTCAAGTCAGCAATAGTGATGCAATACAAGAAAAGGAGATCAACACAACTTACGGTCCATGGATCCACGTTAATCACAGAAGAAATATGAATTTATATAAAAAGGCTAGGACAACACAGAAGACGTTCATTAAGAAGTCATTTCAAAATCCAATGATCAAAGATAATGCTAAATCAATCATTCAGAGGATAAAGAGAAGGACCCAAAAATGGCAAGGAAATAGGGGAAAATAGAAACAATGCAATAGTACAAGAAGGTGAAATTATTACTGAAATGGAGCCGAGGAAAGAAATAAATTTCTATTCAAACTTTTTTGAAATTCTCAGATCTTCATCTGAGGTGATGGAAGGAATTAATGACAATAATGTAGCTCCTAATTCTACTCTGACTAAAACAACACATTCGGATGAAACTTGTGTTGGGGAGGATTCAAGAGAGGAAAAAAACATGGGAACAAATGTAGAAACATGTCAGGAGAACAATTCACCAAAAACATATGAAGATGATTCAGTATTGAAAACTGTCAAAGACAAAGTATACGTCAATAGACGTAAAAATAACGTTGCTACTAGTGATCGATGCAAGGATATGCCCAAGACATCAAACGACAAAATTAAATAAGCCAAGAAAATAAAGATGCTGGGACCAATCAAATCCAAATAGAGAACAAGAAAAGGTAAAATAGGCGGTGAAAAGGTTATGGCCTACTCCCCACAACAACTTTAAATGTCTCAATAATTTTTTGGAATTGTAGGGGAGAAAAGAAGAAAGAAGCGTCCCACTACTTGAGAGGTTTGATAGTAAAAAATGATGTTCTTTTCATTGGCCTTATGGAAACAAAACTTGAGAATTTGGAGAAAGAGGGAGTAAGGAAGATGGTAGGTGATGAATGGGATTTCTATCACTTTATTGCAGCTAGAAAATCAGGATAAATTTTAGCATTATGGAAGCATAGGATTTCATCCTTAATAGTACTAGAATTAAATAATCAAAGTGTCATTGTAAATTTGACAACACAAGTGAATAAAATAGTGAAAATTTTAGTTGTATATGGAAATAAAGATTTATATGAAAGGAGAAAATTATGGAGGTTGATGGAAGACAACATGAATAGTGAGGAGCAATGCATATTTTGTGATGACTTTAAATGCTTATTAGCAAAGCATGAAAAGAAAGGAGGAAAAAGATTTTTATTCTCTTAAGGATCTCAAGAAATGAAGAAATTTATGGAAAATAATGACTTTCATGATATAGGGTCTATTGGTCCTAAATTTACATGGTTTAACAAAAACGATGGACTTTCTCACATATGGGAGAGACTTGATAGAGTTTAGCTTAATTCTAATTCCATGGTGGTATTTCCTTTTGCAACCATTAAACATCTCCCTCGAGTGGAATCAGATCATTGCCCGGTACTCCTCCATTTATTAAATTTGAATCCAAGGAAGCATACATATATTAGATTTGAAAATATATCATGTTCATATGAGGCTGCATGAGGCCTTATTTCTAATGCATGGAAGAAGAATGATTATGGGGATGCAACTAATGTCTTGAACTAAAAGCAATACTTTAGTTTGAAAATATTATTCAAGATTGGATGATTGAAAATAGAGGAATAATCATAGAAGGAGACAATATGAATATCATGAACAAGCCCAAAAGAATTACAAAATTAAATACAGAGAATAAGCATACTAAAAGAATGGATTTTCCTTTTCTTGAAGCTTTTAATAACATTGTTTTTAATTTTGTACCTAGAGAATGTAATAAGGTAGCACATTATTGCTCCCACCTAGCTTTGTTAGGTAATTTTTTTGGGACACTTTTTTTGACATGGAACTCCCATCAAGCTTTGTTAACTTGATTAGGACTATGATAGGTTTATCTTTTCTTAAGTATGCTGTAATAGTTTCTTTAATTAGTTTTAATGAAAGTTTGCATCATTATTAAAAAAAAAGAAAAGCGTTTAAAAAAGCCTCCAAATCTATTATATAAAATTTGTTTATGGTTTTAAAGCCATCTAATTCTAATTGGAATGTTATAAAACCAAGATCGCACTCGCTTTTCTCAATGAACCCTCATAATATAATTTTGTCAAAATTGAATTTGCGAGTATACAACTTTATTTATGAAATATTTTTAATAGTCATTATGTTAACTACTGCACCAAGATCAATAAGGAAATGAGACAACATGAAGTTATCCACATTCAACAATTCCTAATAACAAGTCTTCATATGAAATTATTACCCTAGAACCTCATTAAAAAAATACAGCATTTTCAAGTTGTACTGATGCAAGATAAGCTATATAAACTAAAGCATAATAAATACCCAGTTTAATGTGAAATATTGTGAGATAATCTATGATGTTATATGTTTTGTGATAATTTAATTGATTGTTCAACTAATTTGATTTATATTTCTATAATCAAATATGCATAGCTCACAACATTCCATCTCAAATGATAAACTAATACTTCACCAATAATTTAAAGATTTAAAATAGATTTTATTTTTATACAATAAACTAAGTATTGAAAATATGATATTTATAGAGCATGGTTTATTTATAAGTTTGTTTACTTGTTTGTAGGATCTTTATAGAGGTAAGCCTCTATATTTATTTACCTCCCAAAAAAAAGTCTTGAGAAACCTTTTGATTAAAGTAGGGACTATGCTTCTTTAGGTTTATTAGAATTAAAAAAAAAAATTCGAAACAATTTGGAATATTTCTAATATTGATGTCTTCTTTACAAGAATAAAAGACAAGAGGTAAGGAGTGTTTGGGATTATGGGCACTTAAATAAAAGATCAATTTGGGTTGTTAGACAGACTTGAACCATAACTGCACACCGAGAGAGGGGGGGGGGGGGGGGGGGGGGGGGGGGGGGTGCGTGTTGAAAATGTATTTAAAAAATCCCTTCAAAAAATTATCCTTTCCTTTTGAAAAAAGTTTGATTTAATAATAATGTGCTAAAAATATAAGAAAAATATTTATTTTTTAAATTTAAACAAACTTTACAAGAAAGATTTTTTTTTGTTTTTGAAAAGGTAATGTAATTTATTTATGCAAAATGATGAAATCACAAATCACAAAATTCTAATAATTAAAAGGTATAAAAATATAAATACAAAAAATGTAAAGGTAACTAGATGAATAAACACACCATAATTTTAAAGTGGTTCATTGAACATTGACCTACATCTACTCCTCCGCGTCCTCCGCTATGAGTATTACAGAAAGACAAGTGAATCTTATTTTTCTCCAATAGCAAGGTGGGATAAGCCCTTAGAAATAACTTCCAACCTCCTCAGTACGATGAAGTAGTCAAACCCCATTTACCATCCCGATGTGATGAAGTAGTCGAATCCCTTTCACCTTCATGGGGTGGAAGAGTAGCTTACTCCATTTCACCTCTCTGGTGTGATGGGGTGGTCAAATCCTTCCAATGAAGAGACACTTCCAGGATTTTCCTAAAGCAAAGACACTGACTTTGGAAGAAGAAGGTTCAAGATCATTGAGCAACCATATATAGAAACCCCTCTCACACACTCTATTTTCCTAAAAGAATCTTCTGTAATTTTCCTTTTTCCCTTTCTTGAGTCAATTGTAAATGTTTGAAGTAACTGATGTTAAGTAACCCTACACACACACACTTGAGAGATTTAGAATTTCTATTTTTACTCACATCGTCCCGGACGATCTTATTATCGTACTGGACGATCGATTTCAAAATAGAAGTTCTAATCAGGATTTCTTAGTTAAGGCAGCCGTAATTAACTTATCGGCCAGGATGATATGCTCAATAAAGAAAGAATTATCCACCATGATAAATTTAGGTATTCTGTATTTTTGGAAAATAGCCAGGACGATCTTGAGATCGGCCTGGATGATATGGCACAATTATGCCTAAATTGATCCAGCAATTAAGGAAACAATTAAGGATGATTGATATGATCACATCATCTTGGATGATCGTAGGATCGGCCAGGATGATATATTCAAAAACCCTTAGTTGCTCCTAGCCGATCAGGATCGGACAGCTCAAATTCAAGGCGATGCTTTGGACAATTTTCCCCTAATTTGAACTAACCGTCCGGGACGATTGTGAGATCGGCCGGGACAATCAAGCCAATTTTCAATCGTCTAGATCATCTTCAGGGCGACGTTTTGGCCGATCGTCTATTTTTTAAACTGATCGTACAGGATGATATTAGTATCGTCCTGGACGATAAAGTCCTTCGAAGCTCTTCTATTTAAGAGCTCTTGTTCAATGTTTTTGTAGATCTTTGGCTGCTGTCATGACCTGAGAAAACCTAAAGGAGAGAGAGAGTGGGAGAGAGAGGATCTTATGAGGGGGAGCTTGTGAGGGAGTTCGTAAGGGTTGCTCCAAGCATTATTCCACTTCTTCTTCCCTATAGTCTCTTGTCCTTGGAAGGGTGGGAGAGGAAAGCTTTAGCGATCGATCATGGTTCTCTGCCTTCTTCAGGAGGAGGCAAAAGGAGTTGGGTTCTCTGCCTTGCTGGGGGTGGCAAAAAGGAGGTGTTTTGTAAGGGCTTCTCCACCTAGCTGTGGGGGCTAAAGGAGAGTCACGATGCTAGTGCAATACTCGGAGGGCGCCTCCGGGGAGTGGACGTAGGTCAAGTTGATCGAACCACTATAAACCCTTGTGTTCTTTTTACAGCTTCCGCACTTTTATTTTCCGCACTTATTTTTCCGTGGTGACTTTGGTTTATGATATTTGTTCTTTGCTTTTAAGAATTTTTAAAAATACCAATTCACCCCCCCCCCTCTTGGTTAGCCTCTAGACTAGTTCATAGGGCTTAACATCCCTAACGAACTTTCAAGTGGTATCAGAGCGGGATTCAAAAAAATTGAGTTTAAAAACTTTTTGAATTTTGATTCTTGCCTAACTTTGGGAATCGTATTACAACTGAAGGATATTCTATTACACGACCTCCTTTGTTTGACAACCTTCCTTTTGATTTTTGGAAAACTCGTATGTTGACTTTTTTGCAATCAACTGACTAAAGCATGTGGATGCTTATTAAAGAATGATATTCTCCCACCTTCTCAAGAAATTAATGGAATGAAAACTGAAGTTGCTTTTACTGAATGGACTTCTGATGAAAGATATTTAGCTCAATTGAATACGAAGTATTTGAACTATTTTTTCTGTGCTTTAAAGTCTGAGGAATACATGCGTGTTTCTACTTGCTCTACTGGAAAAGATATTTGGGATAGGTTGTGCATTGCTTATGAAGGAACCAATGAAGTGAAACAATCTCGTTTGAATATTCTCTTGTATGACTACGAACTTTTTAGTATGAAACCTTCTGAAATAATTTCTGATATGTATAATAGTTTACTCAAATTGTAACTTCTTTGCATGCCTTAGGAAGAGAACTTTCAAACTATGAAAAAGTAAACAAAATCTTAAGATGCTTGCCTTCCTATTTTGATGCTAAAATCATGCTATAACTGAATCTAAGGATTTAAGCACCTATTCGATTGATAACTTACTTGGCTCACTCATTGCTTAGTAGCAAGGGGTGAATCAAAGAAATCTTGTTGCAGGTGAGAAAAAGAAAGAGAAAACAGTGGCACTGAAGGCGCACAAATCGGACTCTGACTCTTCCGGGTCTGAAAGCGATAACTTTCCCTTAATCATAAGGCAATTCAAAAACTTTCTAAGGAAGAAACACAAGCATCATCAAAGTTGGAGAAAAGGTAAGGATAATAAATATCCTAAAGGATTGTCTGATGTGGTTTGTTATGAATGCAGGAAGCCAGGACACATGAAAGCAGATTGCCCAACACTCAAGACGCACACAAGAAAAGAAAAGAGTGAGGAGAAATCCAAGTTTAGAAAAGACAAAAAGAGACTCCAAAAGGCTTTTTGGGCTGATTCTGCATGGATTCATCAGAGACGGAACCAGAACATGAGACAACAAATTTTTGCTTAATGGAAAACGATAATCATGATTAAGAAGAGGTATGTGAACTTTCCTACGACCAACTTCTTAAAGTTTTGAAAAAATTCATGCATCATATAGGAAACTTAAGAAAACACATACTAGCTTGAAATTGGAAATTTTGAATTTACAAAAGGAGCATGATGTTATTCTCAAAGATCATTATATGATTGATTCAAATCACATAACTCTACTTGATAAATTTGATGAGTTAAACAAAAAGCATTATGAATTAATTGAAGAGAATGAGTCACTAAAAGTCACACACACCTCGCTTGAATATGATTTTAAGAATTCTAAAGAGATGGAGAAAATTTTGAGGATTGATAATGATGCCTTAAAAAGTACTAACTTGAGGATTCAAAATGAATTGGAAACATTTAAGAAAACTAGGATGACACCAACACTTGATCAAAAGCCAAAACCTAGGAAGAGGCATTATAACTCAAGCCATTTAAGGAATCCTTTTCCAGGTGTTAGATGCTTTTCATGTGGCATGCTAGGATACATCTCATACACTTGCACTGTTCACCGTAGTACACATTGGGTGTGGAGACCAAAATTGTATAATTCACAGCATAGCACACATGCATTACATTCTACCTTAAATGACAAGGGACCCAAACCTATTTGTGTTCCTAAATCTAACAGTTGTTGATTATTGCAGGATTGCTCTCACCAAATATCTCGTGAGAGCATAGGATACTTGGACAAACGGAGGCTCACAACTAATAATTGCTTAAACTTGTTGCTTCATAAATTCTTGAAATGCTTTGTTGTTTTTGTTTTTGGTACCAACATTTTGTTATTTTATTTTGTTAGATCTTATTTTAATTTTGGTTTTCTATATGATGATTTTTCAAGCTTTTATATTTTGAAGATTTAATGTCAATGATTAGCATCTCTAAATCAGTTAAAGGGAGAAACACCGTTGATATTTTTCCTCTTTCTTACCTCTTTTAGTAGGTGTAATTTTCTTCTCCAAAAAAAAGCCTATCTCTTTTAACAAATGTTTTTTGAAAATAAGATCTTTTTATCTTGCTATAATGATCTATCCTAATATATAATGTCGAAAGTTTTTATATATCTTTCAAGTTAATTGAAATCTTGCCATTGCACGTATCATTTGATTGAGATTTGTGACTTGTTCTTCCCTATGTTAGTGATACAACTCCTATTCTCTAATATCTAGAAGATATACTCACAACTAAGAATCATTTTTAAGAAATTGTAAAGAGAATTTATCTTGCAAAAAAAAAAATTAACAATAAAATGCCAAATTGAAACAAAAAGAGTATACACAAAAGTGTATCAAAAATCAAAAGATGCTCAAAGAGCCAATCAAAGTATCAAGAGGCAAAAAAATGAGCCCACAAAATGCAAGCTATCCTCTCTTTTCAAAACTTTTAAAACTTAGAAGAATTCATGGGTTATTTGATATTTTCAAAGGCTTGATTTCAAATTCCATGATTGAGACAAATTACTTTGGTACATTATCTATGAGATATTTTCTTTGTAACTAAGTTTTAAACCGATCTTCTTTTTACCCCATTAAGTTATTCTGAGTTTAGCCTTTTGTTTTCAAAAGACAATTTTTACCCTAAAAGACGTCCGAGCTAGGGTTAACAGAATCAGATATTCTACAGTTTTCAGATTATGACTTGTAGACTCTTTGATCTTCTAAATCTCTAAAATTTAATTATTTGAGAAATTTGTCATATTGATGCTTTGCAAAAAAAAATTCTTTTTTCCTTTCCTTTGATTGTTTTTAGTTTTTTTTTTCATTGTTGTTTGTTAGCTTTTTATTTTGTTTTATTTATTTGTTTGGGGCTTTCTTTGATCATATCCATCCTTCGTTGGTTTCCAAATTCTTGTCACATCATCCTGGATGATACCTCTATCGTCCTGGATTATATGATAATTTCTCATAGCTTATATTCTTGAAACCAAATATCAACTTCAATATCCTGTTCCTCCCAACCTCCCAACTCTCTTCTACTCGAACAACTCTTTTCATATCCTTCACAGTACTCGTGTCCACCGAGGGGATGGGGAACCTTAGAGGGCCGAGAAGGAGGAAGCTCCCGATCCCGTTCCTGAACCTGCTCCTCTCCGCCAACACTCACAGTTTGATCAGTTAGTAGAGATATTTGATCAGTTGGAGACCCGTTTAGACATTTTTGTAGCTCACCAGTAGCAGTAGCACGACCAGGACATGGACTGGTTTGGCTCACAGTTTGCTGCCTTGATTAGTTATTTTCAGCAGCCACCACCACCACCACCTCCATCTGATGATTAGGGAACCTCTTTTTTCTAGTCTTAGATTTTATTTTCTGTGGTTGCTTATGTTTGTTTGTCCTTCTTTTTGTAGTTTTTCTACTTTAGTTGTTTTTTTGTTTCCTCCTTTTTGAGATGTCAAAAGGGGGAGTAGTAGGGTTACATGTTAGTTGTGTTGTATGTTTGAACTTTTATTCTGAATTTGGTTGTACGTTTGAACTTTTATTCTAAATTTTTATTTTACATTGCTATTTTTAAAATAATAGTCAGAGTGTTTGCCATCATCAAAACGGGGGAGATTTTTGCAGATTTGGTTTCATGAATTATGGTTTTGATGATAGAAAACAATACGACTGCCTTTTCTCTATTGACTTTTCAGGACTAAAAAACCAGACAGAAATTGGAATCAGCTCAAGACTGGGTAGATTAGGATTGAGTCAGTTTATAATTTTCCTTTTTCCCTTTCTTGAGTCAATTGTAAATGTTTGAAGTGGCTGATGTTAAGTAACCCTACACACACACACTTGAGAGATTTAAAATTTCTATTTTTACTCACATCATCCCGGACGATCTTATTATCATCATGGATGATCGATTTCAAAATAGAAGTTCTAATCAGGATTTTTTAGTTAAGGTAGCCATAATTAACTTATAGGCCGGGATGATACTTGTATCGGCCAGGCCGATATGCTCAATACAGAAAGAAATAGCCACCATGATCAATTTAGGTATTTTGTATTTTTGGAAATCGGTCAGGACGATCGTGAGATCGGCCTGGACGATATAACATAATTATGCCTAAATTGATTCAAACATTAAGGATGATTGATACGATCACATCATCCTGGATGATCGCAGGATCAGCCAAGACAATATATTCAAAAACCCTTAGTTGCTACTGGCCGATCAGGATCGAACAGCTCGAATTCAGGGCGATGCTCTGGACAATTTTCCTCTGATTTGAACTAATCATTTGAGAGATCAAGCCAATTTTCAATCATTCATATCATCTTCAGGGCGATGTTCTGGCCGATCATCTGTGTTTTGAGCTGATCATACAGGACGATATTAGTATCGTCCTTGACGATAAAGTCGGCAACTTACAATTATTGAGCTCCTTTGAAGCTCTTCTATTTAAGAGCTCTTGTTCAACATTTTTGTAGATCTTTGGTTGCTATCTTTACCTGAGAAAATCTAAAGGAGAGAGAGAGAGAGAGGATTTTGTAAGGGAGTTCACAAGGGTTGCTCCAAGCATTATTCCACTTCTTCTTCCCTAGAGTCTCTTGTCCTTGGAAGGGTTGGGAGAGGTATGCTTTAGCGATCGATCAAGGTTCTCTGCCTGCTTTAGGAGGAAGCAAAAGGAGTTGGGTTCTTTGCCTTGCCGGGGGTGGAAAAAAGGAGGTTTTTTGTAAGGGCTTCTCCGCCTAGCTGTGGGGGCTAAAGGAGAGTCACGTTGGTAGTGCAATACTTGGAGGGCGCCTCTGGGGAGTGGACGTAGTTCAAGTTGACCGAACTACTATAAACTCTTGTGTTCTTTTTACTGCTTTCACACTTTTATTTTCCGCACTTGTTTTTCTGTGGTGACTTTGGTTTGTGATATTTGTTCTTTATCTTTAAGAATTTTTAAAAATACCAATTCACCCTCACTATTGGTTAGCTTCGGGACTAGTTTATAGGGCTTAACATCCCTAACGAACTTTCAATTGTATGGTTCATGGACTTTCAATCAATGAATTTTTTTTTATTCATCTGTAGTTTAAAAAAATTAAGAATGGTGAAAAAATCATAGTTAAATAAAATAATGAATCAAATATTGATGTTGGGATGGAAAAGGATAAACAAACTCAAATTCAAAATAGTTACCCAAATATGGATATTGGTTAAAAAAGGCTTGTGATGAATATAATTAAAATGCTAATCAAGTGAATTCTATTAGAGATTTAGAGAATAAAATTGATGACCCTAATAAAATTGATGATATCATTGGTTATTTTTTAGAGTAATGCTTTAATTAATTCTGTTGGACTACTTTTGGGAGGGACTATCCAGGAGGAAAATAATCAAAAATTAGTGAACACTAATGAAAAGAAAGTGATTAGTGTTGATGAGAAAGGATTGGCTCAATATAATTGCTTCTTAAACCAATTTAGTGGGGATAATGCAAATTTTATTATTTACTAAATACCTAAAAATCAATCTGCATCTTTAAATCTAAGGAATGATGTAGTGGAAACAACTCATTGATTTTTCTTCTTCAATCAATGCACCTTGGTTAGTTGCATGGGATTTTAATACTTTACTAATGCTTCTGAAGGGAAATAGGGGTAATCCTCCTAATTTCTAAGTGATGGAAGACTTTAACAATGTGATTTTAAATTGCAATCTTCATAACATTGGTTTTTCTGGTAATGCCTTTACTTGGAATAAAGGTTATATGTGGTAAAGATTAGATCACATTATTTATAATAATTACTGAATTTTTTACTTATCAAATGACCCATATTGATCATTTAACGAGAACTTAATCTGAGCATTCTCTTCTTCTGCTTAATATTTCCATGAATAATAGAAATATTTTTCATCCTTTTAGATATCAAAATATGTAGCTTCTGGACAATTTGTTTTTAAATATTGTTGAAAGTAATTGGAATGCCCCTCTTTTTCCATATGATAATATTTTTAGTATAACCAGGTTGTGGTTTAAACTTAAGAGACTCAAACAAAAAATATCTTGATGTAACAAATTAAGATTATTTTTTCCAATATTGTTCTTGTTTAAAAGAATGTGGACAATATTGATATTAATTACATGTAGGATCCTTCTTCTGAAAACTTATCAGTTCTTAATAAAGCTAAGACTACTCTTTTTAAACTTCAAGACAAAGAAGAGGTTTCATGAAGGCACAAAGATGCTTCAAAATTTCTTGTGAAGGGTGATCGTAATGCTTCTTTTTTCGATAATGTTGATAATCACAAGAAAGTAACTATACAAATTCAATATGTCACATCTCCTGATGGTAATATCAATGATAACCCTTATTTGATTTTTATTCTGGTAATGATTACCTTAAGAATGCATTCAATAAAGATTTCCATATGAATTAAAATATTCATTTCTCTTTTATTCCTTCTCTCATTGATGAGTAGGGCAATTCATCATTGATTAAAGTTCTTTTTGAGAAGGAAATTTGGTAGACTATGAAAGATATCAACTCTGATTCGATGGTTGCTCTTGATGGTTCCACCAATAAGTTTTTTCTAACTACTTGGTAGGTTATTAAAGAAGATCTTGCCAATGTTGTGGTGGATTTCCTTTTGGGAAATCCTTTTCATAAAATTTTTACTTCCACTACTATAGCTTTAACTTCTAAATTTAATGCCATTAATTTTTTTAATGACTTTCATCCCATCAATTTATGCTTTTTTCAACGAACTCATTACTAAAATCATTGTTAGTAGATTAGCTATTATTTTACCTAAAATTATTTATCTAGAGCAAATGAGCTTTATTAAAGGAAGTTCCATTTCGGCTAATGTTATTCTTGCTTAAGGTTTAGTTCATGATTAACATTATAAAGATGCTGGTGGTAATATTATATTTAAAGTTGACATTACCAAAGAGTATGACAATTTAAATAGGAATGACTTTATACCATATTAAATCTTTTATATTTCAACTTGCAATTTATCAATTTGATCAAGAATATTATTGAAATTTTTTTTTCTATTATGATAAATGGTGAATCTGATGGCTACTTCAAATCTTCTCTTGGGCTACGATAGGGTTATCCTCTATCTCCGGCTCACTTCACTAATGTTATGGAATTCTTATTCATATGGCTTAAAAAAATATTCTTAACTTACACCCTAACTTGAATTTTAGAACTACTGGTTGTTTTTCTTTCAAACATTTGAGCTTTGTTGATGATTTCATTATCTTTACTAATGGTTCTTTTAAAATGATTTACATTCTCTTTTAAATTTCTCTACAGGTTTCAACTTGCTAGTGGGTTAATGTTCAATCATTCTAAGAGTTGCTTTATTCCTACCAAATTGATATCTCCTAGAAGAATTTCTAGTATTGAAAATAAATTTGGGTTTACCCCAAAAACTTTACCTATGAAATTCCTTTGTACTTTGCTTTATAAGGGTAATAAATGTTATAATTTATTTGATGACATCTTTACTATGATTCATAAATTATTGTCTTCTTATGGTTTCAATTTCCTCTCTATTGGTGGTAGATTGGCGCTTAAAAACACATCTAATTCCCTATTCCTATCTATTTGCTTCAAACTTTATGCTTTACTTTAAATGTTTGTCATAGAATGGAGATTTTGATTAATAAATTTTTTTGGGTTGATAAAGATGGTAAAAATGTCTTTCTGTGGGGGTCTTCAAAAAATTGTGTTGGTGCTATTGATGAATGGAGATAAGGTTTCAAAACATTAATATATATGTCCATACCTTTTTCTCATAAATTGTGCTTTGCTTTTATATTGAAGAAAAGTTTGTGGTCCAATTTTATGTTCTCTAAGTATTGTGTTG
Source organism: Dendrobium catenatum (assembly GCF_001605985.2). Classification (NCBI taxonomy): domain Eukaryota; kingdom Viridiplantae; phylum Streptophyta; class Magnoliopsida; order Asparagales; family Orchidaceae; genus Dendrobium; species Dendrobium catenatum. Next base: position 98,666 of record NW_021460966.1, read on the forward strand.
GGAAGCATCCTCTAAATTGTTACTTCAAATAAGGTGATTCTTTCAATTGGAAAAGATTATGCTCTATTAAATGGGAGGCAGAAGAGTTTATCCAATGGGGCATAGGAGCTAGCAATATTAATAGTAGTTGGAATATTGATTTGCTTGCCGACTATATGCCATATTTTTATATTAATATTATTCTCAAGAAATCCATTCATTTGGACACTGAGGATATAAATTTTTTTAATCTTTTTAATGATGGTAAATTTGCTACTAAACAGGTTTGGAATTCTATTAGGCATGTTTACCCTAAAAGTTTGATTTACTATGTTATTTGGTATGTTAACATACATCCCTCCTATTATGTTCTTTTATTGAGGATTTTACATAATTTCTTTCTAGTGGATTCTATCTGATTGAGGAAAGGTTTTTATATTGAATTAAATTTTCATTGTTGTTATCATATTGAAAACCTTTACCATGTTTTTATACATGGTTTGATTTTTATGAAAGTTTGGTTTTTTTTTTTGACAATTTGTTCAATGTACATTCTTCCACTTGCTATAATTCCATTTCTGAGCTTCTTAATGATTGGTTCATTACTACTAAAGGTCAAATTAGGAACACTTTATCTATTCTTATTTGTTATTTTTTATGGAGAAGTAGAAATGATTCTAAGCATAAGGGAATAAAGAATAGTTCCATTAGTGTTATTTTAAAAATTAAGGATAAAATTTTATAGTTATTTGCAACTAATCAATTGAATGGTTATTCTTTAAAAGGCTATCAGCATGTTGCTTCTGAGTTGGGTTTATCCATTCAACCATCTATTATTTCTAAAGATAGGGTCATTATTAGGGATTTAAATTTAGATATTATTGCTACTTTTGCAGGTCTTAGTTTTGCTAAAATTACTATTAAAGATGAGATTGAGGCTATTCTGTTTGGTCTTAAATTATGTATTTCTTTAGGTATTACTAATGTTTGGATAGAAGTGGACACTTTTCTTTTGATTCATTATATTATAGGGAATTCTAATTCCAATCCTACTAAATTTTTTATGATAAGAGATATTAAGTTTTTGCTTTCTGGCATAACCTTCAGTATTTCCCACAGTTTATCGGAAGGCGATACGGTGGATGATTCCCTTGCCAAAATTGGGTGTAACTTAAATGGTTTTACTTAATTTACTAATTTCTCTCTTGTTAAGGTTGTGAGGAGGTTGGTTAGATTGGATAGATTTGGTGTTCCTTATATTCATTTTACTTGGGGTCTTCTTCCTCTGGCTTTGTATGTTTGGCTGCTTTGCGGCTTCTTAATTTGGGTTTCTTTATTTTTGTGCCTAGTTTGTTTTGGATAATGTTTTATGGTTTATGATTTCTTGTTTAATTATTATGTTCACCTTTTTATGATAGGTCCTTTTTTTTGTTAATGGTCTTGGGTTTATGGCCCTAGTGACCCTGTATAGCTCATTATGTGGCAATGATTACAATCTATTGGATATGAACTTTTGCCTCCTTAATTTCTCATTTGAGCCTACTCTAGTTCTTACTAGATTATGTGGTCTATTGGATATTATGGAAGGTTTTTATATCGTTGTGGCCCATATATGCTTGTTCTTTCATGGCTATTATATTTTTATGGATTATTCCTATGTGACTTCTAAGGTGCTAATATGGTCTGTTAGTTAGTTTGAGGATTTTATTTTTAATAGGTTATTAGTATTTCGGTAGTTTTCTATCATCCTTTTTAATGGATGGTTGGTTGTATGACTTCTGGTTTTAGTCCCTTATCTTGTGGGTTTTATTTGTAATGGAGGTGGTTCAAATTTGAGCACCAGGTATTTATAAAGAGTAATGATTATCCTATTATTTTATTCTTGCCAAATAATTTGAAATAATACCCTTAGTGGTGACCAGGTTGACTGCATGTGAGGTTGATTACTATTGCTACTATATTTTTTTTTTGTTCTTGCTATATGTTTGTTATTTTGCATAATTTGGAATGGTCTTAATGTGGTTGGGTTAATTATCAACATCTTATTATTTTGCTTTCCTCTCTTTTGCTGGACGTCATTTCATTTTGCTATGATGGAGCCTTGATATTTGGATATATCTTATTAAAGGCATTTTGTTTATTTGATCTGGTCATCTTTATGATATGATCATTACTCTTGGGGTTCTTAACATTTAGATGTTGATCGTGAGCTTGGGCATTTTCTTGTTATTCATGTTATATTGGAGTTTGTTTTAGACTTTATGCTCTTGATCAATTGCTTTATTTTTTGGCTTTTACTTTGCTAGACTTTATGGTGTGTTAGGTTTATTTTTGGGCCTCCCTATAGGTTCTGGAGTGCTTGGTCCTTTTAGATTTAGCATTTTGGTTTAATTATTTTTTTGTTTGGTTGCTCTCTGGTTTGGAGCTTTTATCTAGCAGTTGTATTGGGTAGTAGGGTTACTTTGGCTTGGTTGTTACTGTGGAGTCATGGTATTAGAAAGTTTTTTGTTATTCAACATTTCCTAGCTTAGATATAATGTCCTTCATTACTCTATTTCTTATAATTTTGTCTTAGTTCTAGGCATGATTTGTCTGACACCTTTTCTTTGCTGCTTTTGATTCTTTTGCAATTTGGTAAAAATAACCTTAACCAATGTTATAAAGCTCTAAATATCTACATAGGTATTGTGTGGGATCAATTTTGGCTCAAGTGCAGGTAGTGTTTGGCTTGGAAACTCTATTTTAGTGCTATCTCCTCTTGTTATTTGATTTTAATTTACATACTTCTTCTTTATATTTTTATAATATCTTGTGCAATAATCTTTTGTGTTGCATCCATTTTTATTTTAGGCATGTTTAATGCTTAATGTTCTCATCAGTATCTTTCTTTTGTGGGTGCGCCTATAGCCTCCATAAAATGTTACTAGGATATTTTATATTTTCATTTAGTGGAGATTCTTGGCTCATAGCATTTCTTTTGATTTGTGTTGTAGCTCGTTGGAGCATTACGGAGCTGAAGGTCACCCTTATAGACCTTGTAACCACCATTCTTATTTAACTCATAGCTCTTTGGGTTTTAACCAAAAAAACATTGAATCATGAAGGAGAGATGTGTGTACATTTAAAATGATGTTATAAGAAATCATCCTCAATTGTTTGAATTCTTTTTCCACAGGATGACAGGAGTAGCACCCTTGAAGCAAATATCTTCTCTTGCTACCTCTAGCCTTTTATAATATTAATGCTAAAACTAAAAGTGAATGAAAGGAGACAATTGTTTAGTTATTGAAAATTTAAGAAATCCAATTCATTATATAGAGTTTTCAACAAATTGTATAGTATGATTGGAGATTATACAATATGATTTGAGATCAAACAACATGATATGGAGAAGATAAATCATTTGAATGAACTATTATAAAAGGAAGTCAAATTATATAGTACGATTAGAATCATACTAGATCATCTTCAAAAAAAGTGTTCATCCCGAGGAGTTATTTGATATGAACTTTTACTAATGACTCGTATAGTATGAACATGTGTTCATATAGCACGAATGCATATTTTACATTTTATTTATCAATTTAAATTCTTCTAATGGGTGTCAATACAAGGGTCATACAATACGAAGAGGTGTTGTACTTTACGATTGAAAAAATTTTGTTAGATTAGAACTTTTAATTTATCAATCAATGAGGATGTGAAAAAGTGTGAGGATCATATAGTGTGAAAGAAGTTTATACGGTTTGATGTGATTATTAATTTTTTTTTTTTTTTTTTGTGATGATATGGGAACGTTTACTAACTAGTATTATCAAACAAATAGACAAAAATAAAAACAAAAAACTAAAATTAAAAATTATAATAAACATAGAAACACACAAAACACATAGCAATATGAGTTGATTTCACTTCCACCTTGAATCAAGCATGAATGTAAATCACACTTATTCTAGTCTAGAGTAAGCTAAAGTTATCATAGTTTAGGGATTTGGTGAAAATGTCTTTCAATTGATTTTTAGTTAATATAATATGTAATTCTATATCTCCTTAGCTACATTATCTCTAATGAAATGATGTTTTATATCTATGCTTAGTACATGAGTGTTGAATTAGTTTATTAGAAATGCATAAGGCACTAGTTTTATCACACATGATTGGAATGGTCCCTACATATATTCTAAGGCCAAGGATTTATTTGTTTAGCGTTAAAAGTTGAGCAAAAAAACTTCATACTACCATATATTTCACGTAAATGGTGAATAGGGCTATTAAGTTTTGCTTCCTATTTAACTAAGAAACTAATGATTCCTCTATGAAATGTTAGGTACAAGAAGAAATTTTTTTATCTACTCAACACTATGCAATGTCTAAGTTTGAATATCCAATAATTTTAGGTTCCAAGATAGTTACTAAGGATTCTCTTAACTACAATCATATGGGATTCTTTATGATAAACTCAGAAACAAGCATAAATATAGATAAGAAATAGTATATCTGGTTTGCTAGCTATTAAATGTAGATATGATCCTATTATCCCACTATACTTTTTCTAATCTACTAATTTTCTACTTGCAAACCTTATCTATTTAAATAGTAGAGCTCATGGGTGAGTTAAGTGCTCTAGCACCTTCCATATCTTATTTCATTAAATTTTTCATGATGTATTTACTTTGACTCAGAAAGGAACCATCATCCTTTAGCTACATACTAAATCTAATAAAATTTGTCAGCTCTCCCATCATACTCATCTCAGACTATATACTTATGGCTTCTAAAAATCTTTTAAAAAGTTTTCATTTATTGATCTAGACCATATATTATCCATATATATTTGAGCAATGAGTAGTCATCTCCAACCTTCTTTAAGAATAGGGTAGTATATAAACAACCCTTAATAAAATAGTTACTTTGGTGAAATGTGATAAGCCTTTCATACCGTGCTCTAGGTGCTTGTATTAATTTATACAAAGTCTTCTTCAAATTGTACACATGATTTGGAAAGGTTACATTTTCAAGTCCAGGGGGCTGCTCTACATAAACATCTTCCTTGATAACACCATTTAGAAGACCACTCTTTATATCCATTTGATTCAATTGATGCCTATAAAATATTCAAAGGTTAATAGCACTATAATGACTTCTAATCAAACTACAAGGGAAAAGGTCCCTTCAAAATTGATGCCTTGAATTTGATTATACTTCCTAGCTACTAGTATGACCATATTTCTAACCATTATTCAAGAATTATTCATCTTATTATTGAATACCCACTTGGTTCCTACTACACTCCGGTAGCTTCTACCTACTCTTAACCATTTGAACCATCCATAAAGGAAAAAACAACTTTGAAGAGGCAATGTCCACTAGAAGTTCTTATATAGCTAAGGGAAATTCATCCCTAAGACACACCTTATTCAGGTCTCCATAGTTAACAATAACTCAAATTTAACTTTTCTTCTTTTGAACTAGAATGATGATAGCTAACTAAGAGTATATTGTCCTCTCGATTAAATTTGACCTCTTCTAACTTCTTGGCATAAAAAATGACACATTGTTCTATTCTTAGATGCATTTGTGTAGGAGCTTACATAACATGAATGAAATCATGCAATATTCTAAGTTTTTGAATTTCCACATTGGAGAACAAACCCAACATTTCATCGTATGTCCAGGTGAAACAATCTTTAAACTTGGAAATAAGTTGAATTAAATCCTCAGACTCATCCTCACTAAATAAAGAACTTTTGAAAGTAGGGCAAGGGTCTTCCTCAATTCCAAAGTTAATTTATTTGAGTTCATCAACTTTTGACTTAATTTATTCTACAAATTTAGGTTGTACATCTTGAACTTGAAGTTTATCAAAATCATCTAAAGTCTCCAAATGAAGTTTGTCTAGTGATTGAAGACCTCAGAAGGGACATTTTTAGATTATGGATCTCTAGTTATCATTAATCAATATTGGTTATGATAAATAAACTAATGATACCAAAGTTGATACCACATGTCCAATTTTTATTGATGTTTGAATGCCAGATGTATTTCTGGCATATAACTTGACCCTTAGTCCATCGACTTAGAGCGAGACCTTTAGAAATAAGAGTTTAGACACCATCAAGAAATTAGCTAAAAGGTTATTTCATTAATCTGTTAAAATCTTCCTCCTTAAGGGTTGCATCACCTTCATTCAGCGAGGAGGAGCTCTAAAAAAACTTATGGACTTTACTTACTTATCCACCTAAATTAGGGGCATCCTAAGTCACTAACCCTGAGGTACTATCAGTAACTAGTGGGGTTAATATTATGTATTCAACTACCCTATTAAGCATTTTGTAAAGAGTTTACTCAGGCTCGTCGCTTTGAATTTTTGAATTTTCACCCTCCTAGTCACTATCTGGTTCCAAAGTGAGATCAAATTTTAGAGGAAGATTTATTGTTAGATTTCCAAAAGCAATTTGAGCACCCCTCTTTCTTGATTCTTCATCAAAACTTTATTCTAGTTCAATGTATATAAGGGGTATTCATTTTTCAACAATCGTACATCCTCGACCATGTGTTCTTTGGGCCATCTTCCCAGAACTATTTGGAGGCCTAAAAACCATGCCCTAGAGAACGTCTTCACAACTTAAATCTTATCTTTTTTTTTTTTGACTTTTTCTACTTTTGACTTTTGAATTGGTTTTGAACTTTGATTTTCTAGTTCCTCCTCTTTGAAATTGATTTCTTCCTTAGAATAAGAAGTAGACTCTTTAGGTGCATAATATGTTCCATCCTCATAGATCCTGATTTCTTGAATAGAGAATGGTTGCAGATCACCCTTGATTCAAAACTTAATGGCATCTTGTTAGTACTTGATGCATTAGTGTAGGGTAGATGGAACCATCCTGTACTCATGGATCTAGGCCCTGCATAGGATAATGTTGAAGGATTTTGCCAAATAAATTATATGAAATTTAACTTTTATTTTTAACTCTCCTATCTCTAGAAGAAGGGTAATTAAACTTAAAGCCTTCTTGCCCTTTTTATTCAACATGTGAAGCACCGACTTGTTGGTTGAGATCTTACATGTATCAACTCTAATATTTGTAAGAGTCTTTATGTTCATAACATTGACCGATGAACTCAAATCAATGAGGACTCTAAATAAATTGAAAGTTCCCATATTTAAGATGATATAAACTGGATGATTATGATCGACAGTTCCTAGGAGTATATCCTCATCACAAAAGGTTACTCCTAGAATTTCTTGAAGTAAAAAGCTTCTTCTTAAGAAGTTAAAAAAAAAAACTTAGCAAAGAAAATATCTAGGTTGTGAAGTGCTTTAACTAAGATTTCCCTCATCTCCTTTGAGAGGATGAGGACATCGTAGTTGCTCAACTTAGCATACAACTTCCTAAGATGAGCTTAGGCATTAAAAGATCAGGACAAAAACCTTAATTAAAAGGGGGGTTTGATTATTGAGTGGGGACTTGAGTCAGATTAAAATAAATAACCTATTTTCCTTTTTCTTTTAGAGGAATCCTATGGGGGTAAGTCCTTGCAACCATGTACATGTACCTATATGATCTCATCAAAAGAACAAACTATATCAGGTTCTACACTCTTTTTAGGTGATTGAATATCATTTTGGAGTTATTTTCAAGACAAGAATACCTCGGAAATTATTTTATGATAAGACATAGAATTTATTTCCCCCAAGAGAGGTCAAATTTGGAGAGCTAAGTTTTTGAAAATCTTGAATGATCCCTACTAATTCTTGATTGAATCCACTTAAATTATCACTTTGAACAACATTCTGACATTAATAATCAAAGATTTGTAGAAGGAACATTTTTTATTAATTTTTTATGCTTTTCCTTTGATGTAGCAAAGAAAAAGCCAGATTAAATCAATGTGGAAGCATTAGAAGGTTCATTTGGTCCAACTATTAAGCCCTCTAACTAAACTCCAAGAAAGGAAGCTAGGGACACATTAACCTGAGTGATATTATCATGATCTTAATGCTAGAATTTTTTAACTACCTTATCAAAAATAGAAACCACATTTCTTTTAGGTATAAAAATTGGCTCAGTAACCTCCATAGGAGGCATATTTTGCTTCCTGAGATTAAGGTTAAAAATAAAAAAACTCAAAAATAGTATGACCAAATGTTTTACATTGATTACAAAATAAAGAGATATTTTTAAATTCAACCTTTTGACATAACCCAAAATTTTGGGGCCCAACCAATTTTCTATAGGAAACTTTTTTGTAATATTCAACTCAACCAGAACACGAGCTATATATGGATAGGAACACATAGCTATTGTTTGATCTATTTAAAGAGGTCTCCCAAAAATAGATGCTAATGAATGAATGATTTGTGAAATGACATATTTAAATATAAGTTAGTGAATGAATTCAAATAGGGACAATGAGAGATTCCTTTATGATGTCAAATAAAGGATTCCATTTTAAGATCCTCATTTGATAGGAATTTATATGATAAGTTCTCCTTGAAAAAATTGGGCTACAATCAATGTCATTAGTTAACTAAATAGCCATGTGCCTCATATATAAAAGACCTATAAAAAAGGGCTAGACAGTTTATGATTAATAAAAAGCCACATATAATATCAAGATTAGGGCGATGCACGCCAAACTTTCCCACAAGAGTAAACTCAAAAGTGGTAGCCAACTTTTCAACAACATCTTCACCAAACAATATTATAGGAAGGCCTCTAAATGATGTATGCTCAAAAGAAATTGGGGGAAGAGAAGAAGTAGTTGCTCCAAAAACCACATTACAAAAAGATCTCAATTTCTTATCAAGCATAGAAAAACCAAAGAGCTTATCGTTAGAAATTTGTTTTCTAGAATCCCAAGGGTTAGAAGTCGGAGGAAGTGCCATGAAAGCCCAATCATAAAAAAAAATGAAAAATGAGTTTGAAAATAAGTGACGAGATCAGATGCTTGTAAAATTCCATGGGCCAAAGAAGCCCCAAGACACAATGCGAATGCCCTAAAATAAACTAGAATCATGTGAGAGAACAAATGAAATGGGATGAAGATTGCACGCCAGCCAAAACCCTCAAATCGCCAAAGCAAGAGAGTCCCGGAAGGTGAGAGTTAAAAAACTTGTATCTACTTTTTTTAATAAAATCAAAATTTTTTAGTTGAAACCTATAAAGGGGCATAAACATTAATTAAAAAATAGGTTACAAGTCCTTAAAAGGTCCTTTTAGCTTGCTAATGCTCCCAAGAACTATAAAAAGTAGAAAAAAAATTATGAGACGAAGGTCTCTACTAAGCCCCTATACAAAAACTTAGTAAAAATCTAGGGTGGCAAGGAGCCAACACCCAAAAGAAGGAGATCCAAAGATGAATATTCTACCCAATCATCCTTCAAAACGAGTACCCCTCCAAAAATCTATAAAGACGAAAAACACCTACAAAAGGATAAAAAAATAAATGATATAATATTCAGTAAAATAACTAATAAAAAATAGAAATAATAATCTTCCAATATAGCAAATAGAAATAAAATAATGCACAAAGAGCTACAAACAACATAGATATATCCAACCATGAAGTAGTTCAACCTCAACATAGAAATAAAAAATGAACCACAATCAAAAAGTTTATTTCCTAGGGACACACTAAATGTTCTATATTTAATCAACACTTGGTTTAGCCATAGATGCATAGAATTAAGATTGAGGATCAATAGCCACCATAGATTTAGCCATTAAAACATAAAAAGGGTACGTATGAGTACGAACCAGAAAAGAATCATCTAAGCCTCCCCAATAGAAAAAATAAAAAGGGAGAGTGCATTCAATCTAAGAAAACTAAACAAAGGCAGAGTTTAGAAATGAATTGATGAAAAGCCCCTCATCTAAATTTGTGAGCTCCCCATGATATTCTAGAGGGCACCAACAAAGCAAATAAAAGATAACACCACAAAGGGTTCCAATAATGATCTCATTTCATTGTGGCTACAAATATAAAATACACAAGATGATCTCAACATTGGTCAATTGAGTTGACTATTTTCCTACCTAATATCACATCAAATGTTTTTTCCTCTTTCTTTAGGCAGTGGTGACAAGCCCTAGTTGTTGCAGTTCTTTTCATAAGTGACCATGAGACACTCTAGGTCTTTTCTTAGATATACTATGATTGTTATTTGAGATATCCCTCTACTAAGATTTCTCAGCAGTGAAGACAATAGGCTTTGGGATTCAAACAAGTGATGTTGGAATGAGCCACATCATTTAATGTCCTATAAAAAATGTGGTGGGAAGTTGAGCTTACTGCTTATTCTTTCTCCTTCTAGTGATGACATTTGAATTCATTAATTGGTCTGCATCTAATGTAAAAGACAAAGGTTCAGGAAATGGAGGATTGGACAACTTAGTAAGCATAAGAATAGCTTAATTATGCATCTCCTAAACTTTAAATTGAAGAGTGTTATCAACATGGTCATCAAGCTGTAGCTTAGCCTTGCGAGGGCAAGACTCCACTTTCTGGCCAATAATTTCACAATTGAAACATAAATAAGAGAGACCTTCATATGTAACTCTTTGAAAAAATTTGTTATTTAGGCTGCTAATCGAAAGTCATGGGGAAAGTTTCTTTGTTAAATCAATGCAGACACAGACTATGTCATAAGAACTCTTTCCCAAGAAGATTATTGCTCATCTGTTTAAGGAGGTTCTCCAATCATAGAATCCATACGAGGAATATTGGAAGGATCCTAGGTCCACCCCTGAGGATGATATCACAAGTGTTAGGGCTTTGAAAAATAAATACAAAGGAATTTGGAGAGATGGTGAATAACTAAAACTCCCTAATGTCTGACCACCACCTATATAGTTCATCATGAAGCCAAACATTAGAGATTCGCTTGACAAGAATTTTTCCAACTAGTGCACATTCAAATTTAGAAATAATTTCTCTAACTTTGTAAATGTTAAGGCTAAAGAAAATTCCATCCTCATCAAGAACTTCTTCTTTAAGAATCTTGTCTAAAGGGATATATAAGGGCTTTTTCTAAGCAACATGTCTCAAGCTTCGATCACCTAACACTCTAGACTGCTTTAGGGAATTCTGTTTGATTGATTGGGACTAAAAATTTGCACCAACTACCCCTAAGTTAAATGAAGTAGCCTTATAAGCATTAACAAAAATAGCTGATGTACATTATCTTATAACATGAGACTCTCATGTAGTAGCATTGTGGGAAATGAAAGTTCGTTAGGGATGTTAAGCCCTATAGAACTGGCCCAAGGCTAACGAAGAGGGGGGGTAAATTGGTATTTTTAAAAATTTTTTTAGGCAAAGCATGAATACAAACCAAATCACCACAAAAAAATAAGCGCAGAAGAAAATAAATGTGGAAGCAGTAAAAAATAAGAACACAAGGGTTTATAGTGGATCGGTCAACTCGACCTACGTCCACTCCCTGGAGGCGCTCTCTGAGTATTGCACTACAACCGTGACTCTCCTTTAGCCCCCACAGCTAGGCGGAGAAGCCTTTACAAGCACCTCTTTTTGCCACACCCAGCAAGGAAGAGAACCTTCCTCCTTTAGCTTCCTACCGAAGCAGGAAGAGAACCACGATCGCTTGCTGGAACTTACCTCCCCCAACCCTTCCATGGACAAGAGACTCTAGGGAAGAAGAAGTGGAACAATGCTTGGAGTAACCCTTGTGAATCCCCTCACAAGTTCCCCCTCATAAGATCCTATCTCTCTCTGTCTCCCTCTCTCTCTCTCTCCTTTAGGTTTTCTCAAGTCAATACAACAGCCAAGGATGTTAAAAAATGTTGAACAAGAGCTCTTAAATAGAAGAGCTTCAAAGGAGCTCATTAATTATAAGTTGTCGACTATATCATCCAAGACGATATGGAAATCGTCCTGGCCGATCAGTACAAATCCCATGAGATCGGATAGGGCATCTCCTTAAATGCAAATTGGACGATTGAAAATTAGCTTGATCATCCAGGACGATATGATGATCATCCCTGCCGATTAGTTCAAATCAGAGAAAAATCTTTCAGAGCATCGCCCTGAATTCAAGCTGTCCGATCCTGATCGTCTAGCACATCGCCCTGAATTGGTGCTGGCCGATATTTATCGTCCAGAAATAACTAAGGTTTTTGAATAGATCATCCCAGTCGATCCTGAGATCGTCTAGGATGATGTAATCATATCAATCATCCTTAATTACTTTCTTGATTTGTCTGATTAATTAAGGCATAATTGTGAATATCGTCCAGGCCGATCCAAGATCAGCCTGGCCGATTGCCAAAAATATAGAATACCTTAATTGTTTATGGCTGCAATCTTTCTGTTTTGAGCATATCTTCCAGGCCGATACAAGTATCGTCCAGGACGATTGGCTAATGACAGCTGCCTTAATCTGATTAGAACTTCTTTTTTGAGCCCGATAGTCCAGGCCGATGTAAATATCATTCTGGCCGATTTGATTAAAAATAGAAAATCTAACTCTCTCAAGTGTGTGTGTGTGTAGGGTTACTTTGCATTAGTCACACCAAAGATTATAATTTACTCAAGGAGGGAAAAAATAAAATTACAGACTGACTCAACCCAAATCTACCCCATCTTGAGCTGGCTCCATTTTTCCGTCCGATCTTTGATTTCTAATAAATCAGTAGTAAAAGATAGTCCAAGACAAGTAAGAGTATTTGCCAATCATCAAAACATAGTTCATAGACCAGAATTTGTAACAATCTCCCCTTTTTGATGATGGAAAAACATTACGACAAAAATTTAAAAAATAGCAGTGTAACATACGAAATCGAAAGTGCAAAAAAAATATCCTAAAACTACTCCCCCTTTTGACATCTAAAAAAGGAGGGAACCATGAACAAAAGCAAACCACAAGATCCTTTTTTTTTTAATCAAGGCATGATGATGATGTAGTATTCCATGTGCTTTATTTTATTTGTGAGTTAATGAATTATCAACATCAATAATCCAAAGAACAGTAAAATATTCAATCATGATTACCCTTAGCTCGGACTTTCTCTTAGGGTAGAATCATCTTTTGAAATCAATGACCTAAATCAAAGAATCAATTGGATATGAGGAAAAAGAATCCATTCATCACTTGGTTTAAGAAAAAAATATCTTATAGAATAATGAACCAAAGTAAATTTGTCACAATCGCAAAACACTCGCAATCAAGCCTTTGATACATGAAAACTTCTAAGTTTTTAAAAGATTTGAAAGGAGAGAGGAGCTTGCTTTTTAGTGGGCTCATTTTATGCCTCTTGTCAATTGATTGGTGCTTGTTCACATCTTTTGCTATATAATTTTTCAATTTGGCGTCATTGCGCATCTTTTGTTGGCATCATTGGCCAATTTTTTTTATTTTTGCAAGCTCCATTCTCTTTTACAACTCTTAAAAAGTTCTTAGTTGTGAGTATATCTTCTAGATATTAGAGAATAGGGGCTCGCTCTCTAACATAGAGAAGAACTATCCATAAAGTAGAATCAATTAACCAATGACAAGAGTAACGAGGAATCTTGATGTGACAAAAAATACTTTAAGTATTATGAATACAAGATATATTTTCTTAAGCGAGTTTAGAAAGGATCTAAATTTCATACACAATCTTTATTTTGAAATAGATTTTTAATTAGAAAAGATATCCCACTAAAATAGGTTAGAGAAAGAGACAAAATCAACGGGAAATATTCTTATCATCTAAGAGATTAAGAGATGTAAAAGATTTACTACAAATTCTCAAAAGCAAAGATAAGGCATACGATATCATATCTGCGATGATTTTTGAAGGCTAAAAAGCAATAAAAAAGAAAGCAAGCCAAATTTAATGTGCTTAGTCCTTGAATGTTGGATAGGATTATTAGAGATGCATATGACACTAGTGTTGTCACAAAAGATTGAGATGGTGCCAACAGGTAATCCTAAATCTAATACATGTTGTTTCAACCAAAGGACTTGGGCCACACAACTTCCAAGGGCAATGTACTCAGCTTCAGCAGTGGAAAGTGCAACAGAATTTTGCTTCCTACTAGACCATGAGACCAAATATTGTCCTATGAATTGACAAGTCCCTGATGTACTTTTTCTATCAACCTTGCATCCTACAAAATCAGAGTCAGAAAATCCAATAATCTCAAAAGAAGTGCTGTGTCTAGGATACCAAATTCCTAAGTTTTGGGTCCCCAAAAGATATCTAAAAATTCTCTTAACAGTAATCAGGTGGGATTCCTTAGGGTCACCTTGAAATCTAGAAAAAAGGCAAACACTAAACATTATGTCGGGTCGGCTCGCAGTCAAGTAGAGTAAAGATCCAATCATGCCTCTGTACTTCTTCTGAACAACAGACTTACCACTTGGGTCCTTATCCAATGGAACACTAGAATTCATGGGAGTATTGATTGTCTTAGATTTATCCATCTCATATTTCTTCAAAATGTCCTTTATGTATTTTGTTTGATTAAGAAAGGTTCCATCATCCAATTGTTTTATGCTAAACCCGCAAAAATAGGACAACTCTCCCATCATACTCATCTCAAACTCTCTACATATTGTTTTAGAGAACTCATCACCAAGTTTTTTATTAGTAGATCCAAAGAGTATATCATCCACATAAATCTGAACAATGAGTAAATCATCTCCAATTTTTTTAAGAAAAAGGGTGGTTTCTAGGCTCCCCTTAGCAAACTCCCTTTCTAGTAAAAATGTGCTAAGCCTCTCATATCATGCTCTTGGTGCCTGCTTTAAACCATACAAAGCCTTTTTTAATTTAAAAATATGATTTGGAAATTGGGAACTCTCAAAACCTTGGGGTTGTTCAAAAAACACATCCTCTTTTATTTCCCCATTCAAAAAGGCACTCTTGACATCCATTTGATAAAGCTTAAATCCTTTATAACAGGCAAATGCTAATAGCACTCTAAAGGCTTCCAATCTAGCTACAAGGGCAAATGTCTCCCCAAAATCTATCCCTTCTATTTGGTTTTACCCCTTAGCCACCAATCTTGCTTTATTCCTAACCACCCCTCCTGAATCATTCACCTTGTTCTTAAGAACCCACTTTGTCCCAACTACACATTGTCCCTTTGGTCTTTCTACAAGCTCCAAAACTTCATTCATAACAAATTGGTTCAACTCCTCCTGCATGGCTAAAATCCAAAACTCATCAGTAAGGGCTTGGTTAATGGTGGTAAGTTTAATCATAGAGATAAAGATAGAGTGGTTCACCTCCTTCCTAAGTCCATGTCTAGTCTTAACTCCACTAGAAGGGTCTTCTAAGATAAAATCCTTGGGGTGACTTGTAGAGTATCTCCAATATCCTAGGTAAGGTTTGAGAAGGTAACCCTTTCCTCCATATCTAAATTTTCTACTCCTGTGGTGACATCTCCTTCTCCTTCTATGTTTTTGTGACTACTTCCTTCTCCAAATTTTCTACTCCATAGTAATCTCTCCAATATATCATCATCCTCACTCCATGCTTTTTAGGATCAAACTCATCAAAAAACATGAGTAGTCTCTTCCACCACTAAAGTTCTCTTGTTAAACACCCTAAAGAGACTTCCAAACACTAAAAATATTCCAAGAATACTCCTTCATCAGATTTAGGATTAAATTTTCCAAGTGAGACTTCCCATTGTTGTGAATAAAAACCTCACAACCAAAGACATAAAGGGAAAATTGAGTGTCCTACCCTTAGATCTCATAGGGTTCTTTTCTAGTTTGGCTCTAACGTTCACCCTATTCAAACATAACAAGTGTTTAACCGCTTCAGCCCAAAAGTATTTTGGAAGTGAATACTCAGCAAGCATGGCTCTAGCGGCTTCACCAAGGTCGATTCTTCCTTTACTATCCCGTCTGCTGAAGGCTAGTGCTGAAGAATTAGCTAAATCCCCTTTTCCTCACAAAAATCTCCAAATTTTTCATTCTCAAACTCTCCCCCATGATCACTATGGATGGTCAAGATCTCACAACCTAGCTTTTTCTGAATCCAAGTAGAAAATGTTTTAAACTCCTCAAAAGACTTATTTTTATGTGTAAGAAATCTAGTCCAAGTGAACCTTGAGTAGTCATCAAAAATCACAAAACCATAGACTTTCCCTCCCAAGCTCGCAGTGCTAATGGGTCCAAATAAATCCATGTGCAGTACTTCTAAAGGTCTGAGGTGCTAATTTCCTTAGTGGGGTGAAAGGTGGAGTGGACTTGCTTTCCTAATTGACATGCATCACAAAGGTGGTCTTTTGAAAACTTGAGTTTGGGGACACCTCTAACTAGGTCCTTTTGGGTCACTTTCCTAAGGGTTTTCATACTTGCATGACATAGTCTCTAGTGCCACAACCATGAGTCATTAATCACTGTTTTTAAGCAAAATAAAGCAGCACATTCAATGTTATTTAAATCAAGTATGTAGACTTTGTTGATCCTCTTTCCCTACAAAATAGTATTATTACTTAAACTTATAATGCATGAATTTGTAAAGCATTGCATGATGAAGCCTTTGTCACAGAGTTGACTGATGCTGAGTAGGTTGTGCTTCAATCCATCTACAATAAAAACATTTTCAATCATAAGGTTCTTGGACTTACCAATTATACCTGCGCCTACCACCTTCTTGGTGGTGTTGTCTCCAAGAGTAACCTTGCCTCCAGTTCTGGACTCCAGTGAAACAAATTGATTGGCATCACCAGTCATATATCGAAAGCAACCGCTGTCCAAGTACCACATACTCTCACGAGGTCATTTGTGAGAGTCCACCTACAAAATTATCAAATGTTAAATTTAGGAACCCAAGCAAGTTTGGGTTCCTTCTTATGAAGAGTAGAATGATCTTTATTCATAATTGCATGCTCTTTTCGTAACTCCAAAAATTCATATTTTAAGCTCTGATACCACTTGAAAGTTCGTTAGGGATGTTAAGCCTTGTAGAACTGGCCCAAGGATAACCAAGAGGGGGGGTGAGTTGGTATTTTTAAAAAATTCTTTAGGCAAAGCACGAATACAAACCAAATCACCACAAAAAAATAAGCGCGAAAGAAAATAAAAGCGGAAGTAGTAAAAAATAAGAACACAAGGGTTTATAGTGGTTCGGTCAACTCGACCTAGGTCCACTCCCCGGAGGCGCCCTCCGAGTATTGTACTACAATTGTTACTCTCCTTTAGCCCCCATAGCTGGGCGGAGAAGCCTTTACAAGCATCTCTTTTTGCCACACCCGGCAAGGCAGAGAACCTTCCTCCTTTTGCTCCTCCTGAAGCAGGAAGAGAACCTCGATCGCTTGCTGGAACTTACCTCTTCAAATTCTTCCAAGGACAAGAGACTCTAGGGAAGAAGAAGTGGAACAAAGCTTGGAGCAACCCTTGTGAATCCCCTTACAAGTTCCCCCTCACAAGATCCTCTCTCTCTCTCTCTCCTTTAGGTTTTCTCAGGTCAAGACAGCAGCCAAGGATAAGCAATTATGAGCTGCAAGCCTCCATATGTCCAATTATCCTATGCTCCCACGAGGTCTTTGGGGAGAGCACACCTGTAAAACTCAACAATAGTTAGATTTAGGAACCCAAACTAGTTTGGGTCCCTTCTAAGGAAAAGTAGAATACAATGTAGGTGTGGTATGCTGTGAATCATGTACCTTAGGCTTCCACACCCAATGTGTACTATGTTGAACGGTGCAAGTGTGTGAGATGTGTCCTAGCATGCAACAAGAAAAATATCTAACTCAAGGAAAAGGTTTTCTTAAATGGTTTGAGTTATAATGCCTCTTCCTAGGTTTTAGCTTTGAATTCAAAGTGAGTGTCTTCCAATTTCCCTTTAGTGAGTCCAAATCATTTTTAAGCCTCGAGTTATTATTTTTTAAGATATCATTATCAACCCTCAAATTTTTTTCTATCTCTTTAGATTTCTTAAAATCAGATTTAAGTGAGGTATGTGAAACGTTTAATGTATCATGTTCATCAATTAATTCCAAATGCTTTTTGTTTAAATCATCAAATTTATCGAGTAGTGCCATGTGATTTGAATCAATCGTAGAATGATCATTGAGAATAATTTCATATTCTTTTTGTAAATTCAAAAGCTCTAACTTTAAACTAGCATGAGTCTCAAGATGGTCTTCCCCCATTAAGCATAGGTTTGTTGTCTCTTCCTCAGGTTCAGTCTCAGAAGAATCTGATGCAGATTCTGCACATAATGCTTTTTAAATTTTTTTTCTTGTCCTTCTTGAACTTGGATTTCTCCTCACCCTTTTCCTTTTCTTTGCTTGAGTGATCTTGAAGTGTAGGACAATCAGCTTTTACATGTCCAGGCTTCCTGCATTCATAACAAACAAATCAGAAGATCCTTTTGAATATTTGTTATCCTTACCTTTTCTCCAATGATGTTTTTGCTTCTTCCTTAGAAAGTTTCTGAATTGTCTTGGGTTTAAGGCAACTTCATCGCTCTTAGACCCGGAAGAATCGAAGTCAGATTTGTGTGCCTTCAGTGCCACTGTTTATCTTTCTTTTTCTCACCTGCTTCAAGATTTCTTTGATTCACCCCTTGCTCGTAAGCAATGAGTGAGCCAAGTAATTTGTCAATCGAATACGTGTTCAAATCCTTAGATTCAGTTATAGCAGTGATTTTAGCATCAAACGATGAAGGCAAGCATCTCAAAATTTTGTTTACTTTTTCAAAATTTAAAAGTTCTCTTCCTAAGGCATGCAATGAAGTAACAATTTGAGTAAACCTTGTATACATGTCAGAAATAGATTCAGAAAGTTTCATATGAAAATATTCGTAGTCATGCAAGAGATTATTCAAACGAGATTGTTTTAATTCATTGGTTTGTTCATAAGTGATAAATAATTTATCCCAAATTTCTTTACCAATTTTGCAAGTGGAGACATGCATGTAATCCTCAGACTTTAAAGCACAGAAAAAAATAGTTCAAACATTTTGTATTTAATTGAGCTAAATCTCTTTCATCTAAAGTCCATTCAGTAAAAGCAACTTATGTTTTAATTCTGTTAATTTCACGAGAAGGTGGAAAATACCCTTCTTTAATAAGCATCCACATGCGATAATCAGTAGATTGAAAAAATGTTGACATGCAGTTATCTAAAAATCAAAAGGTAAGTTGTCAAATAATGGAGGTCGGGTAATTGAATAACCTTCTGTAGTGTTTATATTCCCAAAGTTAGCCATGGATCAAATTCAAAAAGTTTTCAAACTTAATTTTTTGAATCCCGCTCTGATACCACTTGAAAGTTCGTTACGGATGTTAAGCCCTATAGAACTGGCCCAAGGCTAACCAAGAGGGGGGGTGAATTAGTATTTTTAAAAATTATTTAGGCAAAGCACGAATACAAACCAAATCACCACAAAAAAATAAGCGAAGAAGAAAATAAATGTTGAAGCAGTAAAAAACAAGAACACAAGGGCTTATAGTGGTTCGGTCAAGTTGACCTACGTCCACTCCCCGGAGGCGCCCTCCAAGTATTGCACTAAAATCGTGACTCTCCTTTAGGCCCCACAGCTAGGTAGAGAAGCCTTTACAAGCACCTCTTTTTGTCACACCCGGTAAGGCACAGAACCTCCCTCCTTTTGCTTCCTTTTGAAGTAGGAAGAGAACCTCGATTGCTTGCTGGAACTTACCTTTACCAACCCTTCCATGGACAAGAGACTCTAGGGAAGAAGAAGTGGAACAATGCTTGGAGCAACCCTTGTGAATCCCCTCACCAGTTCCCCCTCACAAGATCCTCTCTCTCTCTCTCCCTCTCTCTCTCTCTCCTTTAGGTTTTCTTGGGTCAAGACAGCAGCCAAGGATGTTAAAAAATGTTAAAAAAAATCTCTTAAATAGAAGAGCTTCAAAGGAGCTCATTAATTACAAGTTGCCAACTATATCGTCCAGGACGATATGGAAATCATCCTGTCCGATCAGTACAAATCTCATGAGATCGGCCAGGGCATCGCCCTGAATGTAAACTGGATGATTGAAAATTATCTTGATCATTCAGGATGATATCACGATCATCCCAGTCGATCAGTTCAAATCAGAGAAAAATCATCCAGAGCATCACCCTGAATTTGAGCTGTCCGATCCCGATCGTCCAGTACATCGCCATGAATTGGTGCTGGCCGATATTTATCATCCAGAAGTAACTAAGGTTTTTGAATAGATTGTCCTGGCCGATCCTGAGATCATCCAAGATAATGTGATCGTATCAATCATCCTTAATTACTTCCTTGATTTGTCTGATTAATTAAGGCATAATTGTGAATATCATCCAGGCCGATCCAAGATCGGCCTGGCCGATTGCCAAAAATACAGAATACCATAATTGTTTATGGAGGCAATATGTTTCTATTTTGAGCATATCAGCCAGGATGATACAAGTATCATCTAGGATGATTGGCTAATGACGGCTGCCTTAATTAAGAACCCCTGATTAGAACTTCTATTTTGAGCCCGATCGTCCAGGCCGATGTAAATATCGTCCTGGCCAATTTGATTAAAAACAGAAATTCTAACTCTCTCAAGTGTGTGTGTGTAGGGTTACTTTGCATTAGTCACACCAAAGATTATAATTGACTCAAGGAGGGAAAAAATAAAATTACAGACTAACTCAACCCCAATCTACCCCATCTTGAGCTAACTCCATTTTTCCGTCCGATCTTTGATTCCTGAAAAGTCAGTAGTAAAAGGCAGTCCAAGACAAGTAAGAGTGTTTGCCAATCATCAAAACATAGTTCATAGACCTGAATTTGCAACAATAAATAACACACCTATAGGAAGACATTCCAACCAAGTTTCCATCCAAACCATTCACACAATTCAAACTAGAGACTGCATTTAAATCCCTACAGTCAAACATTGGAAGAACTTTAATGACATACACACATATGATGTTTGATTCATAATTACAAACCTACACTTATGGGTTGCATTCTGACTTTATATCATAAACAGAGATCTCCAAGGATTGATGAACATACCAAGTGAACCATCCTGAATGAACTCCTTGAATTCAAATGCAACATGCTTACCAGAGATATGCTCATTACCCCAAGCAATACGATTGAACCCCACTATAAAGATATGAAAAATTTCATCTTCCAAGGAATTATATAGCTTCTTCTCGTGTTCCTCAGAAGAAACATTTGTAGTAAAAATATCAGCAAACTCATCTGCTTGATCAACTTGGATTTGTTTTTTTTTTTTTTTTTTTTTTACAATTTGATTTTTTTGGGAAAAACCTTTGAGGGGCCTGCACGTTAACTTAAAAAAAAATTAAGAGTTCTTAATTGGTCCTCAAACTCACTAATGCTTAGAAGAACTACAAAAAGAAAAAAAAAACAAACTAAGAGCTTGAGGTCCCTACTAAGCACAAATATAATCAAACCTATGTACAATCTACAGTGCACAAGAAAGAGCTCCAAAAAAGAAGAAAATATCCAAAAATCAGCATTTAGCTCTAACATCCCATCCAAAATGGCATCACAGAAAACACATATACTAAGAACATTCTACAAAAGAGGATGAAGCCCAAGATAGAAATAGCATAAATAATCACAAAAGATAGTAGGTTGATAGTACCAGTAGATATTCATAAGACATATAAAAAGGAGGAAACAAGAGAAAATAACAAGTTCCAACCCACAATCAGCTATGTAACCAGAATAAGTAGCAACAACCTCATAATCCACATTAGGAAAGACATAAGAAAAGCTAGAAGAAGCCCAACACCTGTTCAACTCTACTTAGCATAGATATCCCTACCATAAAATAACCAACAACACCATGCATCAATAAACCAAATACAATAGAAATTAATCCAAAGAATCCGAGCATAGGGAGAAATAATATAAAAAACAAACTGGCTAAGGAAATTAGAATGGCAGTTGGTAGATACAGAATACTCCAGCAGGCAATCTAGGTTAGTAGCACCCTCAATAGAGCATAAGGGATCCATGTCTCAAAAATAGTTCAAAATAACTAGATTACATAGCCAGACAACCTTGCAAAGCATAAGGGAATAAATAAGAACTCCAAAATCACATAGGACAAAGATACAACATTGAAAGCCACAAAACCCAGCATCAGCATAGACTGAGAGGTTCCAAAAAAAAACCCACCAACCAATCCACAAAAATTTCCATTAAAAGAAAACATCAATAGAAAAATTTGGGAAACTGAGAATATCACAGAGCAATCCTAGCATCCAAAAAGAATATAACCACAAAAGGACGCAGAATAGCAAAAATAACTTCTAGGACACCATCCATGAGGTAGCTCCCAAAATAACTGAGAGATTTTAGGAAAAGCCCACATTCCTTGCCCCGAAATTACCCATAAAAACCATAGATAAATAGATAATTATGGGCATCATAGATAAGCACAAAGAATCATTTCTAGCACCCAAATAGAAACATAACAACAAAAATGAACAATACCACCAACCATGAGGCAGTTCCCAAACTAAAGAAAAATAAATCTAGAAGCACCAGCCACCAGCCAACCATAAAATCAAACATAGGGTATACCAATTTTATCGCATCTTAAAATCCCTTTCAAAGTAGCATGGATGTTAGAGGCAGAAAAATCAGTAAAACCATCCAAACCGCACCGCATGTTTGTTTGAAATACACAGTCTAATCCCATAAAGAATAGTTGAGAGAATGACAAGGTGAACATCACAATTGTATAAGGGATCCACAAAGGCCATAAAATATTTTCATGACTGTCCCTAAAAACCCCACCACACCCCATGGTGGAACCCATAATAACACCATCAATATTCATCTTATAAGAGTTATTAGGAAGATTGAGCCAATAAACAAACCAAGGTTCGGTATATAGACAATCATCCTCCAACCTGATACCTTAATCAGACATCACAAAGAGATAATTCTTAAAATTTTTAATATATATTAGATAAAAAGTAAAAAGTCCCATAACCTTGTCTTTCACATTCTTTATAATCATATGATGGCCCATACCAACACCATTAAATAGGAAATTATTTCTATCAAACCATAAGTACAACAAATTAAAAAAAGGAATAACAATTCTGATTTGGACTTTAGACTTAATAAACCAAGAGTTATGCATAACATTAATAGATAAATTAGCATTAAAATAATTATTTTTGAAAATATCATCAAAATAAGCCTAGGTTTAAATAACTATAGGACCAGAGAGGAAAACATGATGCATATTCAGCACATGGTAGCAACATTGGCACATCGATGGTAAAATAAAGCCTCCTTTATTTATGTTATCATCAGTAGGAATGAACATATGCATAATTATCCAAATGAAAATAGCCATAGTATAAGGAATACCTTTTTTCCAAATCATAGAAAATATATTAGCAACATCATTATTGGATCTAAAGGCTTACCAAGCATCCTTTAATCTAAAACTCCCATCTTTAGACAAATTGCAAAAAAAAAAAAAATCCTCAGAGTTAGTGTTCAAAGGTTGGTATAAAATTGTTAAATAATAGAGTTAGGAATACCATTAGCAAGTTTATCATAATCCCAACTTTTATAAGAAAATGAAATCATTCACCTTGACCGTCGCAGTAGAAGAGGAGTTAATAATGGAATCAGTAGAATGAGCATTCAACATATGATCTTACCATAAGAAAATGTTCCCACCACCAAGACCCAAAGAAATGAAGGGCTCAACAACCCATTTAACCTTGCAAAGTATCTGCCACACTTTAGAATCACTTTTGTTAAAAATGCAAGTAGTCGATTGCTTACTGATAAATATTAGCAAACATAAACCTAGCCTAGAGGCTCACTTTAGCAAAAAAGTTGTATCACAACTTGAAAGAGAAAGAATAGGGAAAATCATACATACTCTTATAACCAAGGGCACTCTCATCTAACACACCACAACACTTGTCCAAGAAGACCAGATAATTTTAGAATTATTATTAGCGCCATTCCAAAAGAATTTACTGAAAACTTTATCAATTCTGTTGTAAACTACCTAAGTAGGATGAACATTTTGGAAAATATAAATAGGAAGAGAGAAAATAACACTTCTAATGAGGGTTAATTTACCCCCAAAACATAGAAAATTAAATCCCAAGATAAAAGCTTGTTTTGTATGGAAGTAAGTAAATCATTAAAAAGAAAAGTTTTCTTTCTATATTTAAAAAGAGGAACCCTAAGGTACTTAATAAGCAATTGACCTTGCTTAAAACTAGTTAGATATTTAATAGCCAACGTACGTTCAATAGGTGCTTTGTTGGAGGAAATAAAACAACACTTATTCTTGTTAAGAGAGAGACCACTAACATTTTAAAATTTTTGAAAGAAATTTGTAAGTCTACTTATTCTATTTAAAGAAGTATTCATAAAAATACTAAAATCATCGACATAACATAAATAAGAAATAGGAAAACCTCCCAATGATCTAAAGTAGAGGAAAGGGTGATTCTGAAAGAGGCTCGCAAGACCTCTAGATAAATATTAGCAACAATAATAAAAAGAGTAGGGGAAATAAGACCACCTTATTTTAAAACATGAGAGGGTTTAAAAAAACTAGTACTTTTGCCATTAACAATATTAGAAAAATAGGATCCTTCAATGTAGTTGTGAATAAGGATGATAAAAACTGAATTAAAATCGAACAACTAAGAATATTATCAAGAAAGTTCCAATCAATGTTATCATAAGACTTTGGAATATCAAGTTTCAGGATAATGTTTCCACCTCTCACCCTCACATCTAGGTCATGATAAAATTCTTGGGCCAAAAGAATATTATCATCAATAGTATGCTTCTTGACAAACCCCATTTGAAAATGAGAGATAATTTTAGGAAGAATAGATGTTAAATGATTTAGAAGAATTATGGAAAGCATCTTATTAAAAAAATGTGCAAAGACTAATAGGTCTAAAATAATTCCAATTACTAACTGAGCTACTTTTGGGAATGAGCATAATAGAAGTAGAAGTAAAAAATTTAGGAATAGTGTGACTAGGAAAAAATTAAAAATAGCAGAATAAAGATCATTACTAATAATTTTCCATGCTTTCTGGAAAAAACTTAATTGTAAAACCATCTGGTCCAGCCACAGAGTCACCATTCATGCTATGAACAATCTCTTTAATTCCCTCTAAAGAAGGGGGTTTACAGTGGTGCCTATTATCATCTTGAGAGATGAGATTAGGCATAATAAAGGGGTTATCAATATGGCAAGCAGTAAAATCCTTATTGGGGAGATTTTGAAAATGCATAATAGCCAAATTAGTAATTTCCTCAGTATACATAGAAAAAGAGCCATCATTGCGATTGATTCAATTAATCGAGTTTTTATCACGTTTCCTTTTAGCGAACGCATGAAAATATTTGGTGTTATTGTCACCTTTAGCAAGGTACTTCGTAGCCTTCTTTTGTTTCCAAAAGTCTTCCTCCTTAGATTTTAATTTATAGAGAATTTCTTTAGCATCCCTCAATAAACTAAAAGTCTCATTATAAGGAACTAATTGTTAGTTAAGCTCAATATTATTCACTTTATCATCAACATTCAAGATGTTGGTAAAACTATTTTTTAAAAAATTATTGTTTCACCATTAATAAAATGTTTTATAAAATTATTGTTCCACCATTGAATAGAAACAAAAGAAATAAAAGGTTCAAGCAACACAAGAATAGCAACATTGTAAATACGGTATAAGTTGTGAACCCTTAACCTAGAAGTGGGTCAACCAATTCTTCTAACATTCCAAATTATAGCTTTAAACATTAAAAGATGTTAATGACTAGTATGCAAATGGGTGGTCCTAGGAGATTGTAATATTATGTTCTTATTTTTACTACCTCTTATACTATAAAACAATATATAACTATTGCCATTATTATCTTTTACAAAACAATTAGCCATAATATTCATATCCTCGATATCTGAAAAAGAATCACTATGATAATGGGATTTTAAAAGAAGCTTACAATCAATGAACAAATCCTCCTACCTTACCTCCTGAGCCAATTCACCCACCTGCAAGGTATAACGATCTTCCACATTTTTTTTACTACTCATGTATATATCAGCATTACCTTCAACTAAAATGAGTTGGATTCCTCCTTATCTCCAAAATTTAGAATGTCATGATCCTGAGAACCAAAAAGAATAGCATTTCCTTGTGATTATTTGGAGGAATCCTTCTCGTTTTGAAGATGAGGGTCTAACCTATAACATTTATTTGAACCATTACCATGCATTTTACAGTGAGAGCAAAAAATGGGCAAATATTCAAAATCAACTTTTTTAAAATCACCATTCAACTCCAATCCAATACAAATCTCATTACGATGTTTCTTAAAAATGTTCAACTAAATAGAAACATGAGCCATAGATGGACTAGAGATAGAGGCAGTTGGTCGATCCATCTCGAGAGGCCTACCAAAAATTAACACCTTATCAAAAATAATTAAAGAATTAACAAAATGAAGTATCAAATTCAAAAAGGAGATCCATACAGGAGTAATAAGAGATTCCTCACAAACATCAAAATTCGGTGTCCATTTAAGTAACTGCATTTGGCAAGCTTGAATGTAGTAGGATCTCCTAGAAAAAATGTAGCTATAATTATTGTCTTTAGAAATTTGAATCGCAATGTTCCTCTCATCCAACAAACTGATATTAAAAGAACCCAACAATTTCATATTAATAAAAAATATATGTATCACAACTAGATTAGGATGCCAAAGAAGGAACTTGCCAATGAAAGTAAAAGCAAAAGGAGTGGCTAGCTGAGAAACAATAGAATCATTGAACATCAAAGCAATATTTATTTTTACTATTTGATAAACCAAATGTGTATGAAATTAGGGTTTCCTATTTGATAAACCAAATGAACTCCAAATGACTTGTAATTCAAAACTCAAGCCAATCTTGACATAAGTTTCAAACAATAATAATTGGGGTTGATCAAATCTTTGGGTTTTAATAAATTTCAAATATAAATTTATTTATAATTTGAAAATTTTATGAACGGCTATCTTGACCTAGTATTAAGATGAATTTTCTTACTATCGAACCCTTGAACATTCCACCACAACACTAAAAAAGCATAACCCTCATGGCTATATGGATTTAGATTTAATAAATTTTAAATTTCACATATTAATTAGATACATCCAAAAGTTGGCTCAGGGTGACCGTTGCATGCTGACTCTTATGATTCTGAGGTGAGTCTAGGTTTTTCTACACGGCACCTCCTACTGCGAATTTTGGGCTCCTAATTGAGTTTTTTCTATATAATCTCAATCATTTTGTGGCTTTATTTTGATTTCGTGTCTTCATTTCTGTGTTTTATTTTTTTATTTCCTGTGGGGTTAGGGCAATGACGACTGCATTGTCATCTAACATGTGGTATCCTTAAATCCTGATGGTAAATCTCAATCTTTCAAAGATGTAGTTACTGATGGTTTATCATCTTATAATGCTAAGTTAGACTTCATTCATTCTTCTTTCAACGAATTACCTGCTTTGATTTTTGATGATAAAGTTGTATCTCAACTATCTCTCCCTTTTGCTTTTACTATGGTTAGAAAGTTTATGTTGAGAAGGCCAAATCTTGATATTATTCAGAATTTTTTCTTTCACTTAAATTATCAAGAGAATTCTCTGTTGGATTATTGGATCAAAGGCACATTGTGGTACAACTATCCAAAGATTTAGACTATAGTCGCATCTTCTCTAGAAGAACATACTATATACTGAGATGTCAAATGCATTTTGTCAAGTGTACTCCAGACTTTGATGTTTGAAAGGAATCACCTATAGTTCATATTTGGATATATTTTCCAAATATGAGACTTAATCTTTTTAACTCTCAGATCTTATTTGCTTTAAGTTCCATTTTTGGTAGGCCATTATAGATAGATCAAGCTACCGCTGTGGTTTCTCGTCCACCTGTGGCATGTGTTTTGTTGGAAATGGACATTTCTAAAAATATATATAAAAGAAATCTGGATTCAATCATAGCTTAATGGGAATCAACATAAAGTTGAATTAGAAAACTTGCCTATTTTTGTAGCCATTATAAAAATGTATGGTCAAAGCAATTCATGATGTTTTAGTTTGCATCATCAATAACATAATGTTAAGGAAATGATTAAAAAATCAAATTGGAAAAAATTATTGTTGATCATGTCTCTCAAGAGAATACTAACCATGTGCAAGTGCAGGAACAACTTGTTATCTCTGATTAAGAGATCTAAGGTAATTAGGTGGTTGATTTGATCAATGTTGAGGATGAGCTGGTTTGTTAGATTTTGCAAGGCTTAATGTAGAAGAAAGTATGAATGAGGAGCGCATCCCCTTTTCTTGTAAGGAAAGATCTCAAGAATATCCTCAGACTGTGTTCGGTTCCCATATTCCTATCAAAAATAGTTTTATAAATTTGGAAAATGTTGATGAGTAAATGGTTGCTATTTCCTAAAAACAATATTCAATATCTATTTTAACTTCTTTACCTTGTGCTGCTAATAAAACAATATTGGATTTTATGGGAAACAATGAGAAAGGTAATTATATATGTGCTACTTAACCCTTTTCGAATGGCCATGACACTAAGTCTGATTGAAACAGGCAAGATGGGATAATTTTGCAGGAGGTTTATGAGGAGGCCACTACTAACCCAAAGAAGGTTGATGATCTTCAGAATAATGGTAATACTTTGGTTGATAGGTCCAATGGATCGTAGCTTTTAATAGATTTGTCGAACAAAGGTAAAGGTATAAGTGGTAAGATTTCTAATACTATGATGTTATTTTTGTTGATAATATTCCTCATAATGGTCTTATTCATGGTGAGCATGTTTCTACTTCAATTAAAAAAAGAAAAACAAAAAAGTTGGAAACTATAATGTTCCTTCTCCTAGGTGCATGAGATCTCAAACCTTTAACAAATTGCATTTTAATGATTAAGTCTCTTATATGGAATGTTAGGTGCATTGGTTGCTGTTCTTCTAGGATCAAGGTTCATAATTTATATCACATTCATAATATTTATTTTCTTATTCTTTTAGAACCTCTTATTTTTGTTTTCAAGTTGGATGAAACTACTAGGTGTCTTGGTTTTAAGCATAGTGTGGCAAATGTTTCTAACAATATTTGGATTTTTTGGGATGATCCTTTCTGCATTGATGTTGTTTAATTTTTGAAGAAATGCAAATAGCATTAAACTGAAGAAAAGAAACCCCTAATACAAACTAGAAAGAAAATAAAATGAAGAGTTCCTAATCCAAAAAGGAAAGGAACCTTATTGACGAGCATATTTGTTAAAATAAAATTATCATAATTGAAATGATACCCACTACTTCACATTTTAATACCCTTGGGGTGGAGAGGATACCAAATATTAAACAACCTAAAAGGTTGGTTAGCATCCCAAAATTCCCAACCAGTTAAAAAATAAGAACTAGTACCAATCCCATAAACATTAGAATAATTTCATAAAACAAATATAAAACTAAAACAAAATAAAAACAACTACATAAGTAAACTAGAAAGTAAAAAAATAGAACATCAGAAGTCAAGAAATTGCCTAATAAATCTTCAAATAGGCTTCTCTGAAATAAATGAATGCCATTCATTGAATACATATTAAGAAATATCCCATCCATTGAAATAGAGATATACCACTTCCGACTGTTGAGGAGAATACTCCTAGTGAGAGATCTGATATACTTCCTGAACAAAAGCTCAACTATTAAGCTCCATAAAGAAAACTCCATCATGTTTCTTGCCAACTTGCCAACAAAATAAAAAATAAGCACATCAATGAATTGTAGGGGAAATGCCCCATTATGATTGTTAAATCTGAAATCTGCATTCCTTCTTCTAGGTACAACTTCCAATGGACCCAATGATTGAAGTTCTTTAAAAAAATTATGTTTAGAATTAGAAGAATTGCCATCTTTAATAACAATAGCTTTATCTTTCACAACCATAGACTTTTTTAAATTTTAAATTAACATCAGATGATGGAGTAACAACCTCCAATTTAGAATCAGGAATTACTCAACATAACCTTCCAATATCATTGAAATATTATGCAGGAACAACAATATTTTCAGCAGTACTATCAACACCAAATACTCCATATTATCTGGAATATTTTCCTTTAAGCAATCTATAATGCTGATATCATAATTAACTGGAAAATTAACTTGGAAAGTATCAGAACTACTGCCAGGTTTCATACCAATTAAGTCATCTTGATTCAAATCTTCTTTAATAGATTCTTCATTGACTGGAACTTCTTTAATGATGCCTTCAGCATGAAATTCAGCATCTTCTTTACTGTCTTCCTCAAGAGATAATACAATAAACTTATTATTCTTCCCAATATCTGATAGTAACTCATCGGGTAAGGAATCCATATTCTCTTCAGAAATATTATTAATCATAACCAAATGCTCTTTATTAATCTTTTCTTCATCTATATTTGTTTGAGAATTTAGCTTCATCACATCATTCAATTTATTTTGAAAAACCAATTTTTTCCTCTTCTTACTTCTAAACATCACATGCATCCAAGGACCATACAAAGTCTCATTATCATGTGACGGCTTAGGTTTTTCCTTATCAGAATTCAGACCAATTGAAACATTAGGACACATAATCTTTAGGTCCAATCCTTATACACTTGAATCTGATAAATTCTCATATTCAATTTTTTGAAAAAATTTACCACCCAAACCTTCAATCCAAATTCCACAAGGTTGCTTAGTATTCAATTTTACTCGAACACAAGATCTAGCAAATTCCCTTCTACCCCATTTGAACATGTTGCCATATAATAACAATGGGGTTCCAATTTTAGAAATGATTTTTGTAATATTAACTTCAACCCAACAATGAAGAGGTAAATGTGGAAGCCCAACCAAAATGGGTGAAGAATTCCTGTTAAGAAAGTTGCTACTTAGCATTTCGCATGCTTTATATTCTTGCAACTTGTTATTCTAATAATTCCAAATATTATTGTATTAATTATTAATTTCTCCTAACACATTTTGGAAGAAGTGATTTTGGCTCTTGTGTGTACTAACATTTCAGGAAAATCATACTCCAGATTGTTGAAGACTTCAAATAAAGATCTGATTATAATATTTTGTATTTTGGAATCTGTCAAAGAGAGAGTGTGATTGTAATTACTGGGGAGAACTTTAAAATACAAAATTTCTTAAACTGATCATACGGGATGAGCAATGCTCCTACGGAATGATCATGTCAGTTATACCCCTCAGAGAGCAATGGAACGAACAGAAAGTGAAGAAAAATTTCCTATGTCCTGATCGTCCAAACGAATTTACACATTCGTCCCTGGACGATGTCCTCTTGATTCTCACTTTGAACTATTCATCCAGATGAAATATCCCATTCATCCCTGGATGATGTTCTCTAGATTTTCACTTTATACTGTTCATCCAGAAAAAATGTCCCATTCATCCCTGGGCGATGTCCTTTGGATTCTCATTTTGTACTGTTCGTCCAGATGAATTATCCTATTCATCCCTGGATGATGTCCTCTGAATCCATGACTTAATTAATCATCGAGATGAATTATTCCAATCATCTTAGGATGATGTTCTTTGGACACATGACTTGAACTAATCATCCAAATGAACTTATACCTTTGTCCTAGAATGATGTCCTCTGTTCCTTAAACTTTTGGACCATCCTGCAATTATCTTCTAACGAAGTCTGGAAATAATTTTTCGTACCAGACGAACTATATTCATACGGGGTGATGATTGGGTATGAAGTCATTTCGTACCAATGTACATTGAGTTCATACGCAATAATTTTTATGCTGTTCGTACATATAAATTACGATCGTACGGGACGATCGAGTATGTACAGAATTGAAAAATTATAATTTTTGGATGGTTTTTCATGTCTTTCATATAAAAGGTCCAATTAAAACTATCTTGTAATCTTTTTATCCACTGATCTTCGTGTAAACTATAGAGAGACTGAAGGAGAGAGTGTGAGAGAGTGTTTGAAGGAGATTTTTTACTACTAGAGAGTGAAGGGTTCACTTGATACTCAAAGGTAAGGATCTTTGATTGTGAATTATTATTACTTCACTCTTTTCTCTTATCCTTCCAGATTTCTTGTGAGAAGATCTTATCAAGGAGATCCGATTCTCTGCTAACACTCGAGGAGTGTGAACAACGGGAAGGTTCTCTATCTACACTTAGAGAAGTGTGAAAGGATGAAGGGTTCTCTGCCCACACTTGGAGAGTATGAATGGAAGGAAAGTTCTGTGCCTATACTTGGAGAAGTGTGAAAGGATGAAGGATTCTCTGCCAACACTTGGAGTGTGTGAAAGGAAGAAAGGTTCTCTGTCTACACTTGGAGAGTGTGAACAGTGATAGGTACTCTTCCTACACTTGGAGGGTGTAAAAGGACACTTGGAGGGTGTAAAAGGATGACGGTTCTCTACTACACTGAGTAGTGGTGGAAGAGAGTTTTTTATGAAGGCTTCTCCTCCTTACTGTGGTGGAAAAAAGAGAGACACTAATTAGTAATAGTTCAATATCTAAAGTGGGAGACTTCAGGGAGTGGATGTAGGTCATGTTTGACCGAACCACTATATATCTTATGTCTTTTTATTTTCCATTGCTTATTTACTTTATTGTTTCTGTGTGATTTGCAGTTGAAAAATCATTTTCAAAAACTTCATTAAAAAGTTGAATCATTTTAAAATTTTAAGAGGGAAATTTTTTTAAATTATCAATTCACCCCCCTCTTGGTTAGGCACTGGGACATAAACATAGGTCTAACAACATAATTCATAATTAAAAAGTTTCAACAAGTGGTATCAAAGCTTAGTTTCAAAATCATTAGTTTAGACTACTTTTTGATTAACGACCATGGCAACATTTGGAAAACAAAACACACCTGAAGGTTACTCTATAACTAGACCTCCATTATTCCATAATATTCCTTTAATTTTTAGAAAACACGCATGTCTACATTTTTACAGTCGTTTGATTACCGTATGTGGATCTTAGTTCAGGAAGGGTATACAAAACAAACTAGATTAGTTGACAGAGTTAGAGTTGAAACTCCCTTTGCGGACTGGACATTAGAAGAAAGTGACTTAGCATAACTTAACGCTAAATGCATGAATAGTGTCTTTTGTGCTTTTAAATCTGAAGATTACATGTGAGTTTCTACTTGAAAAAATAGAAAGGACATATGGGATAAACTTTATATAACTTATGATGGGACTAATGAAGTTAAATAATCTAGACTTAATATCTTATTGCATGACTATGAACTATTTCACATGAAATCCAATGAATCCATTTCTGACATATACATAAGATTCACATAAATAGTCACCTCTTTACATGAATTAGGTAGGGAACAAACGAATGCAGAAATGATTAATAAAATACTTTGTTACTTACCTACTGCTTATGATACTAAAATAACTGCAATTATAAAATCTAAAGATTTAAACATTTACTCTATTGACAATCTTCTTGGATCACTTATTGCTTACAAGCAAGGGGTGAGTCAAAGAAAGATTGACGTAGGTGAACCTTAAAGGGAGAAGAATATAGCACTGAAAGTGGAGGAGTCAGAGAGTGAACTCTCACAATCTGAGGATGAAGATAACATCGCACTGATGATTAGACAGTTAAGAAGCTTTCTAAAGAGGAAGCAAAAGAGACACCAACAAAGGAATCAAGGTAAATTTAATAGAAATGTCAAGGTTTCAAATGTTGTTCTTTGTTATGAGTTCAGTAAACCTAGATATATTAAGTTAGATTGCCCAAAACTTAAAGCCACCCCTAGCAATGAGAACGTAGATGAGAAACCTATTGTGAAGAAGGGAAAGAAGAAATTCCAAAGAGCTTTCTGGGTGGACTCAGCTTCAGACTCATCAGAGTCTGAAAAGGAAGAGGAAGTCACTAATCGATACTTAATGGCTGATAATCTTGATCAGTCACATCAAAAAGAGGTATGTGACTTATCTTATAATGAACTTTTTGATGTCTTTGAATGCATACATGATGCATATAGAAAGTTAAAGAAAATGCATGTTAGTCTGAACTTAGAATTTTAGGAACTACAAAGAGAAAAGGATATCATTAGGAAATATCATGCTTTAATTGATAACAACCACATAAAATTGCTTGATGAGTTTGATGATTTGAATAAGAACCATGAAAATATAAAATCATCCTATGCAGAACTTGAAAAGAATTTAAAAATCTTAAGGATGAAACTCAGAGCAAAATGTATTGAATGAATTATATAAATCAAATTTTAGAAGATATGAATTCATTTTACAAACTGAAAATACAAGCTTTCGAGGATAACAGGATACCCCCAAGACTTAAAGATTTCATAAATCCTATTTTGTATCCTAAATTTATATAATCCCTGAATAGACAGAAAAATAGTAGAAGACATAGGAATCCATTTCTTGTAGTCAAATGTAATAATTGTGGATTATTTGGACATATATCTCATAACTATACATTGAAGAAGAATAGTCATTTGGTGTGGAGACCTAAGATGCATAAGCCTAGACATATCATACATGCATCTGTTTATAATTTGCCAAAAGGTGAACGCAAACAGGTTTGTGTTCTCAGGTCTAACGTTTGATAATTTTGCATAAATGCTGTCACACAAGACCTCATAAGAGCATATGGTACTTGGACAGTGGTTGCTCAAAGCATATTACTAGAGATTCTTATCAATTCATATCACTGGAAGCGAGGAATGGAGGCAAGGTTACACTTGGAGATAACACCACAAGGAAAGTGGTTGGGTCAGGTATGATTGGAAATCTTAAAAACTTTTTTACTGAAAATATACTACTTGTAGAAGGCTTAAGGCATAATTTGTTAAGTATTAACCAACTATGTGATAAAGGATGTTGTGTAAAATTTTTCCCTACTAGTTGTATATTAAGCCTAAATGGTAATGCTGTTTTGAATAATATACGGTTAAATAATGTGTATATGCTAGACTTGAACTGCATTAAAGCTCCTATTCCTTTTTGTTTAAAAACTATTTCTGATGAATCATCTTTGGTATAGGAGACTTTGTCACTCTAGCATGAAAAATCTTAGGAGGATTACCAAAAAGACCTAGTAAGAGGTATACCAAAACTAGATTTTTACTAAAGACCACCTTTGTGATGCATGTCAATTAGGTAAATAAGTGAAGTCATCTTTTCAATCCAATAAGGATCTTAGAACTACTAAACCATTGGAGATATTATATATGGATCTTTTTGGATCAATTGGAACTGTAAGTCTAGGAGGTAAGGTATACAGATTTGTTATTGTTCATGATTATTGTAGATTCACATGGGCAAGATTTCTAAATCATAAGAGTGAATCATTTGAGGAGTTTAGAAATTTTTTTACTTGGATTCAAAGGAAACTAGGATGTGAGATTATGACAATTCGAAGTGATCATGGAGAAGAATTTGAGGATTTATGTAAGGAGAAAGGAATTGATCACAACTTTTTTGCACCTAAAACCCCTCAGCAGAATGGGGTAGTTGAAAGAAAAAATAGAACATTAATAGAAGCCGCTTGAGCCATGTTGGTAGAATATTCACTTCCTAAATATTTTAGGTCTGAGGCGGTTAGCACTACATGTTATATTCTGAATAGGGTGAATGTGAGATCAAACTTAAATAAAACACCCTATGAGTTACTAAAGGGGAGAACATCTAATTTGTCTCATTTGCATATCTTTGGATGTAAGGTGTTCATTCATAATAATAAAAAATCTGCCTTAGGAAAATTTGATCCAAAATCTGATAAATAAATTTTTATTTGATACTCAAGTGTTGGAAAATCTTATAGAGTATTCAATAAAAGAACTTCATTAATTGAGGAGACCATACTTATTGTATTTGATGAATCTAGAAGTTTATAAGAGCCAATTATTGAAGAAGATGAGATAGAAATTAACTCCCAAAAGATTGAGAAAGTGAATTTGGAAGAAAATTTGGAGGTAGAAAACCCATAGTCTAGAAATTTTAGATTTTCTAAAAATCACCCAAATGAATTGATTATAGGAGAACCTAATGAGGGTGTTTGGACTAGACATGGACTGAATAAAGAAGTCAATCATTCAGCCTTTATTTCAATGATAGAACCTACAAATATTGATCAAGCACTTTTGGATGAATTTTAGATATTGGCTATGCAAGAAGAACTAAATCAATATGTAAGAAATGAAGTTTGGGAATTAACTATAAGGCCAAAGGATCAAAATGTAGTTAGAACTAAGTGGCTATTCAAGAACAAAATGAATGACTCAGGAGTAATCATTAGAAGTAAGGCTAGATTGGTAGCTAAGGGGTATAATCAGATTGAAGGGATTGATTTTGAGGAAACTTTTGCCCCTATAGCTAGACTTAAAGCGATTAGGGTTTTATTAGCTTATGCCTATTTTAGAGGAGTTAAATTATATCAAATGGATATTAAAAGTGCCTTTTTAAATGGGATGATTCAAGAGGATATTTTTGTAGAACAACCTCTAGGTTTTGAAAAATCTAAATACCCAAATCATGTTTTCAAATTAAAAAAGGCTTTATATGGATTGAAACAGGCACCTAAGGTATGGTATGAGAGATTCAGCACCTTCCTACCTGAGAGATCTTTTGAAATAGGAAGTTTGGACACAACTCTCTTTTTGAAGAAATTGAGAGAAGATATACTCATTGTACAAATTTATGTTGATGACATCATTTTTGGATCTACAAAAAAAAGCTTTATGATAATTTTTCTAAAATAACTAGTAGTGAATTTGAGATGAGTGTAATGGGAGATTTGAGTTTCTTTCTAGGCTTTAGCATTAAGCAAATTGAGAAAAGTATATTTCTTAATCAATCAAAATATGTTAAGGACACCCTCAAAAAGTATGAAGTGGACAATGCTAAACATGTTAGTACACCTATGAGTTCCTCAGTTCAGTTGGATAAGGATCCTAATGGAAAATCTATTGATCAAAAGAAATTTAGAGGGATAATTGGATCTTTACTTTACTTGATAACTAGCCAACCCGATATTATGTTTAGTATTTGCTTACGTGCTAGATTTCAATTAGATCCAAAAGAATCACATTTGGCAGTAGTGAAAAGGATTTTAAGGTGTCTTTTGTGAACTCAGAACTTAGGAATTTGGTATCCTAAGTTTAGCTCTTCATTTGAAATAATTGAATATTCTGATTCATATTTTGCATGTGGTAGGTTTGATAGAAAGAGTACTTCTAGAACATCTCAATTCATTGGAAATTCTTTAGTCTCTTGGTCCAAAAAAAAAAATCAGTAGCCCTATCTACTGCTGAAGCTGAATACATTACATTAGAAAGTTGTATGGCACAAGTACTTTGGTTGAAATAATAGTTGATTGATTTAGGATTGACAATAGGCATTATTCCCATTTATTGTGATAACACTAGTGCTATTTGCATTTATAAAAATCCTATTCAACATTCAAGAACCAAACACATAGATATCATGCATTATTTCATAAGGGATCATGTATCCAAAGGAGAAATTGAACTCATTCATGCTACAACAGAAAATCAACTTACATACATTTTTATAAAACCACTAGACTTTGATACTTTTAGTACATTAAGAACAAGGCTTGGTGTGATTGATTTGAATGCTTAATTAAAATGATTCTGCAACATTGATGTGTGTTTTTGTTAGTGTGTTGTGTCGTTTGATTTTGTGTTTTTTTTTTGTGTTCATTATTTTGTTCATGTTTGACTTTGCAAATTGCAAATTTTTATCTATTTTATTTTGTGTTCTCTCACAACTAGATTCATGATTTTGAATGTTGACTTAGAAATTTGAATGTATATCATCTGTACAAAATTAATTTCATACAGGACAAAGTGTGTAGTATTCACCTAAATATTAGGAATGACCTTTCTTTATTAGATTTAAAAGAGAATTTGACTTTTAATAGGACACAATGGAGAAAAAGGATTCATGTAGCCGACCCCACGTAGTGGGATAAAGGCTTGATGTTGTTGTTGTTGTTGTTGTTGTAGGACAAAGTGTGTAGTATATTAATTGTCGATTTGAACGGATTGCATGCAATTTTTTAGTTTTTCATATCACCATTCGTCTGTACAATCATCATGATCGTCCGGACGATGTATATTCAATCGTATGTATGCATGTAGATGGTTATATGGATAAGATCAGTTTCTTCATTACTGATCGTACTACAAACGTTCAGTTCGTACATATGAACTTGTGGCGATTCAATGTAGCATTTCAAACTGTCATTAAAATGATCTTAAATAACTGATCATCCCGGACGAACACCTATTCATCTGTACTATCATTTGGTTAAAAGTTTATACGAAAGGATTCCTTATAACTTACATGCTTACAAAAATCCGTTTCTTTTTTGGACCCATTCATTCGTTCAGACGAAATATTTTTCGTACGTACGAACCCAAATTCATATGGGATGAAATTGTTTCGTTCGTACAAAATGATCGTTTTCTCTTTAAATTGGAAGGTTATGAACTAAAACCTCATCCCATCAAAATCACTTTTAATCTTCCATTCTCTTAGATCTTCTCCATGGCTAGTTCAAGCAAAAGGCAAAAGGCTCTTGCTAAGGGACCCCCTAAAATTTCAGGAGATAACTTTATGTCCAAAGCAAAAAAATGAGGAGTCCTTCCCTAAATTCGCATCCACCAAAATCACTCCATCCAGAGTCCTTCTCAAAGATCAACTCACTTTTAAGGTAATCCACCTTTTTGCTTCCACCCAATTTGGTGTCACTCACTCTGATCCATCTCTATAATAAGGAGACTTTTCACTGCTTTCATGCGAATATGTCCTTCAACTCTAACCAATATATGATTAGATCGTATGTTTTTAAGAAGAAATTGGATATCACTAAAGAAGACTTAAGAATATTTATTGAATTTATGGACTTAAGGAATTAGAGCCCACACTTTGGCTGGACTGCAATAAATCAAATCATTAGAGGATGTAGTGAAGCAAGCCATTTTCCTAAGGTAGCCTCTCTTAACCGCAATACCCGTATCATCTAGCATATTCTTCGCACTTCAATTATTCCTAAATCCGGTGATAGAGTAAATATCACACCTCTTCTTTCTATAGTGACTTATTTGATTATGACAAGCCAACCAATAGATGAAGCCTAACTTATCATTGACTACTTTTATGAACTTTTTGAGATTGGCCATGTCTCACACAAGAGGAAGAAATATATAGCCTTAGGACATCTTGTGACCTAAATTTTAGAGAAGAAATATGACCTAGTCCATCCAGTTCAAAATCTAGAAGAGCCGATCTACTACAATGATGGATCTTTTTGAGCAATCTGTAATAAAGATCCACATGTAATAAGTAGTGACTCAGAGGAGGAAAGAAGAGACCTCCACCTGAACCTTCTGGTACTCTAAATTTCTAGGATATGGTCCAGTGATTTGATCGACTTGAGAGTCATTTTGATCAATGTTTTGATCAAATTGAAACACATCTTCATCACAAAGGACCATCAACATCAGCAAAATATAGATTGGGTTAGAGGTTAGTTTGACTCAATTAATACGAATATGGATATTATGAGTAACTATTTCAACTTCTTCAACCCTCCTCAGCCTCCTCCAAATCAGGGTCCTTCAGAGTGATGTTAGTATTTCTGTTTGATTCTCTGTGACAAATGTGATGTTGTGTGATTGTTAGTTATTTTATTTTTATGTTTTATGTCATGTTATGTAATGTTGTGTTGTTAGTTTTTATCTAGTATTTTGGAAAAATATGTTCATTGATATCAATCATACTTAATGTAATATCTTTTATTATGATATCAATAAAAGTTATCCTTTCTTGGTTTAGTGTTTTTTATTTCATTTCTGAAATGTGTGTTAGTCTATATGATCATCCTTCAAATATTTGATCTTGCAAGTGCTATATCTCAAATTGTAACATAAAATTGAATTCATTAGGAAAATTTATTTTCTAAAAAAATTTAAGTTGTGATTATAACTTGATCTAGCACTACGGGAAAACATGAGATTACTATCAGATTTTTCAGCGGAAAAATTTGCGTCGGTACATACGGTGTCTGTAGCTACGCATAGTGCGAAGGAAATTTTACGAATTTTTTTTCTGGTGCATATGAGGCTGGAAAGGTGCCGATGTCTACTACAACGGTAAACATGTCGGAATATACCAGCATATTAATGGTTTCAGTTATCGTCGGATAATACGCCGGCGTTTTTAAACTCAAGGACTTAAAACTGGAGTATTATGTGCTGAAATTGTTTCCGACGTCTTGGACGCCAAAAAATCCGTCGGTGAAAACCATATTTTTGAACCCGAGCCCCTCTGGCTGCTCATTTCTTTCATTCATTTCTCTCACATCAGTGATGTTTCCCTCGTCTCCCTTCGTCGCTCGCCATA
The DNA here is from genome assembly GCF_001605985.2 of Dendrobium catenatum. Lineage (NCBI taxonomy): Eukaryota > Viridiplantae > Streptophyta > Magnoliopsida > Asparagales > Orchidaceae > Dendrobium > Dendrobium catenatum. Next base: position 139,109 of record NW_021460966.1, read on the forward strand.
GATCAAGGTCGCCGAGCTCTCTTGATGGTCACCGGACGTCGCCGACGATCATAGTCTTCCTCACCGGCGAGAGCTCCATTTCCGACCGCATGTTTCCACATTCCGCCTCCCGTCGATTGCCCGTCAATTGTAAGTTTTTTTTCATGTAATTTCTTTGGATTCTTGCTGGGTAGATCTATTATGGGAAGCCATACATTTTTTGAGAGGTTTGATGGATAAATATAGAGAGAGTAAGGAGGATCTACATATGATATTTGTTGATTTAGAGAAAGCATATAATAAATTTTGAAGAGAAGTTTTCTAGAGAATTCTAGAAAAGATTATACTTATATTTAAGTTGTTAAAAATATATATGTGGAAGTTGTTACTTGTGTTTAAAAATAAGGTGATTTGGCCTAAGTATTTTTCTTATTTTAGTTGGATTATATTAAGGATCATCTTTAAGTGTATATCTTTTTATTTTTGTCATGAATGTTCTTAGTAGAAATTTACAAGAGGATGTTTCCTGGTCTATGCTTTTTGTTAATGATATTCTTCTTGTTAATAAGACTAAAGTATGAGTTGAAAGAAAAGATGAATTATGGAGGTTGACCTTAGAGTCTAGAGGCTTCCATTTAAGTAGATCTAAAATCGAATATATGAAGTGTAATTTTAGTAGTAATAGATTTATGGTGCCGAATGAGATCAACCTTAGAATCTAGAGGTCATGAGATGCTTTATGGTGCCGAATAAGATGTTATTGTTAGTGGAGGAATGCGTCGAGCCTATTGTGTGATAGAAAAGTCCCCCTCAAACATAAGTGAAAATTCTATAAGATGGTTGTGAGACTTGCAATGCTTTATAGTGCTTAATGAGTTAAGTGTTGCAAAGATGAGATGCTTTAGTGGATGAGTGGCTTGACCCTTTGAGATATGATACAAATTGATCATAATTTTCTACAATCACCTTAACGACTTCCTTGCATTGAATCACCTACGACTTTTAGCTTTTACCTATGTGAAAACACAAGGTGGTTTGATAAAGTAATTTCTTATTCAGTTGGATTGAATCAAGGATAAGCCTTAAGTCCATATCTTTTTAATTTTGTCGTAGATGTTCTCACTAGACATTTACAAAAGGTCCAGTGCAGTTATCTTCGTATATTTTTTGCTGATGATATTCTTCATATATTTCACCATCTATTTCACCGTCACCTGAATTCTAAAGTTAATATCTTTATATATTTAGTTTTATATCTACTTGAGCGAAAATCCTTTACTTATTTTCTCTTATATGTAGATTATGGATATTAGAAATCAAAGAAGTTTGATGTATAACTTATTATCTCAAGGACGAAATATATTAACAGATGAATTCATTAATGGGGTGAACATTTTCATTCAGCAAGCGAAACAACCACCCAGCTTCATATAAGAAGGAAAGTTTTGATGTCCATTCTAAACATAAAAATATAGTGCACCTAGCACCAGATGATGTAACATTTGATCGTATCACAGAGGATTCATCCCACGGTATTGGTATTGGACTTCTCATGGTGAGTACGAGCCACAATTTGATTATCAATGCGGTTCTTCTACAAGCACTAATATAGCTGAGGCTGAAAATATCCGACCAAATATTGAGGAATTAGTTCATAATGCAATTGGAATACAATTTAAACAAAATACATAAGAGTTACCGAATAAGGAGGCACAAAATTTTTATGATTTGTTGCATGCTGCACAGCAACCAATCTGGAGAGGTTGCACCACTCACTCAGAGTTATCTGTTGCTATGAAGATGTTAAGCATCAAGGCATAATATAATGTTGCTCATGAATGTTTTAATCAATTCATTGGGTTGCTTAAGGAAACTAATCTGACAGATAATTTAATTGATACAGATCTATATAAGACAAAGAAGTTAGTTTCCAAACATGGTTTGACATATACAAAGATAGATTGTTGTGTCAATGGATGCATATTATACTTTAAAGAAGATTTCTCAGAGATTGCATGCCGTCATTGCAATGCACAAAGGTTTAAACTAAAATCTAGTAGTTGAAGGAAGCATAAGGATGTGCTTATTAGGATGTTCTACTTTCCAAAAATTCCGAGACTAGAACGGCTATATACATCCATGAGATCTGCTGCACATATGAGATGGCATAATGATCACATTCTACAAGAAGGTGCTATCACACATCCATCAAAATTAAAGGCTTCGACAGCAGCTGGACCTTCGACAAAGCTGGACCTTCGATAGCAGCTGAACCTTCGACACCAGTTGCACCAGAGCAGGTGACAGATCGTAGAATGTTGATAACACCTGATGGTAACATGTATATACATTCTTTTTTATTTAAGGTAACAAATATTTTTTATTTTATATTATATATTTGTTTCAGAAAACTTTATTTTTGTAGGTTCTACCCATCAAAACAACTGACACATAAAATATGGGACATCATACAGAGCAGGTTTGCCGCTCCTTATGTTTCTTCGAAGAAAGTCCCAAAAGAAGTCCGGGAGATGTGGTTTAGAGAGTTTGAGATATTTTTGGGTATTATTTTTTATGTTATTTCTAATTAAATGATTTATTCTTTTTTACTTAAGCTAACAAACATATATATTATATATTGTTTGTATTTTATTGCAGAAAGATTTTTGTTGGTTGCCCCAGCACAATGATAAAATTAGAAAGAATTTTGAGAAGCGTGGGTCCACTTGGATGCCCAACATGTTCACATATATTAGAAATTCTGGCAAGCGACCATTGTGGATTAGAGAGATTATATGGGCTGAGTTGAACACTGCTTGGGGCAGTGCAGAGTATAGCAGGAGGAGGGATCAAAATCGACAGAACAGAGCTTCTGATGTTTGGGGCTTGGGTAGTTCCCTTCATACTGGTGGCTTTGTTCCACATACTAAGCACAGGAAACATTTGGTAATGAATTTTAAATGTTTTTTGAAATTGTTCTTTAATACAAATATTAATAGAATTCTCTTAATTCTAACATAAAGATATGCTGGGTAGAGAACCAACTCTTGTAGAATTGTATAGTCTCACTCATAAGTGACAGGAGGATCAACAATGGATTGATGAGAGAGCAAGAAAAGCCCATGTAAGTATATGTGTTTAATATTTTCTAATTTTATTTTAATTATATATATTTATATTCTACTTTCACAGGAGTAATATACACGGCTTCGAGAGAGTCATGCCGCATAAGGCGATGGCTCTTCTGGTGTCTCTGTGGAGTTTTCTAAGTACCGCATGTGGTCGCAATCCATTGGAGGAATGCAACATGGCAGAGTTTATAATTTAGGTTCTCAAGCTTAGGCATACGAGAGGATGACCTCCTCCACTACATCCAGCTTCACATCCAGTTCACATGTGTCCTCACAAGCTGATTGACAAGCACGGTTGCAAGCACGGGTTTAAATATAGATGCAGATACAGGAGCAATAGAATCAGTTGTTGGATGAAATGCACAAAATGAGGGACCAGATGAGTGGAAAAGAGGTAGCTCCAGCTGAGGAAGAGTCCACAGATTCATAGTAGTTTACTTTAGTCATATGAACTTGTTTATTTCTTTGAATATGTAATATTGAATAATATGTGATGTTTTTCATTAGTTGTTGCTATTGAACAATTTCTTTTAATGAGTATTTATGTTTTTGTGCATCTGTTGAAGAATTTTATATTGTGGAACTGTTATAAACTATTGTGTATATATATTTGTATAGGTTTGCAAGCGTGGAAATTTGATTGTTAGCTGGGAAGGCAATTTTTTTTATCAATGCTACAGGTTTATGGTGGATTTTTCGTCTGAAAAACAACGAAAATGATGATACAATGAACCGGAGCAATCATGTCGGCATTTTTGTGTACGCCGGAAATTTCCGGCGCCCCTTACGGCGTCTTGTTCTCTGAAAATTTCCAAGCGTCGTTTTAGCGCCAGAAATAAGCCGTAGCATACTTAAGGCGAACCAACGATGTTTTATCTGCCGATAGTTTTCATCGTATAAATACGACGTAAACTACCGATGCATACGTCGCCGGAATTATCGATTGAGAAATGCCATTTTTGTATCATATTTTGCGCCGGTAATGCGCCGGAGAGTACGCCGTAAAGGTTTCCGGTGCATTATAAATATCGGAGGATATTTATCGATGCGCACCAAACCGGTGGACAAAAATCCAACAAAAATGCTCCGGAAACCAATGAATTCCGTCGGATTTTACGTGTTTCCGGCGGATATGGTCCTCCGGTAATAGCGTATTTTCTGGTAGTGTAGTTAAGAATGTCATTCTCATGTCTTTTATTAGACTAATATAATTTTTATATTATTATTGCAATTATGATGTTTTCTTATTTTGTATTTCTCTTATCAATATAAATATTGTTGTACTTAGAGAAATTTAAGATTTTAGATTATTGATTTTGGGAAGATCAACATTACACTTGAAAATGTACAAATGTACAATATATCAAAAGAATGTTGAATGGTTCACAAATTGAAAAAGAGGCATAAAATTAGCCCAAAAATATAAAAGATGCACAAAATGTGCCACAAATATCGAAAAAATGCCCAAAGCGCCACAAGTGGTAATTGATTATGTCCCTAGTGTTTCAATATTTAATTCAAATTAATCTTCTATATGATTTTATTTGATATTGAAATTCGAAATATACAAATTTTACATTCATCTACTTTGCAATGATTTTGTTTATCTCATTGTCTAAATTGAGTCTTGTTTTTGATAATTCTTTTCTTGTCTTTGTTATATCTCTTCTTAAATCATATGAATCCTTCTATTTCTCTAATGAACCTTATTTTTATTTGCAAATATATCTCAACCTCTTTCAAAAGATCAACTATCCAAGGCTTTTCATATGACTTCTAACATTTATGTATTGTTCTTTTTATTCTTCTCTTTTTGCTATTATCAAAAAGGGGGAGAAAATATTGTTCGTATTTATAACTATCATTGTATTTACTTGTTTCATTTGTTTTTTCGTTGTTTATTGTGTGTGTTCAAGTGATTGTGTGTTAAAAATTTTTTAATTTTTTTTTTATGTTTAATTGCCCCATATTCTCACATGCTTATTAATTAGGGGGGGGGGAGTTTAGGAAATACTTAGAAATTTGAAAATTATACAACAAAAATTAGTTTGCCATCATCAAAAAAGGGAAGATTGTTAAGAAAGTTGCTACTTAGCATTTTGCATGCTTTATATTCTTGCAACTTTTTATTTTGATGATTCCAAATATTATTATATTGATTATTAATTTCTCCTAATACATTTTGGAAGAAGTATTTTTTGCTCTTATGTGTACTAACATTTCAGGAAAATCATACTCCAGATTATTGAAGACTTCAAATAAAGATCTAATTATAATATTTTAGATTTTGGAATCTGTTAGAGAGAGTGTGATTGTAATTACTGGGGAGAACTTTAAAATAAAAATTTTCTCATACTAATCGTACGGGATGAACCATGTTCATACGGGACAATCAAGTCAGTTATACCCCTTGGAGAGCAATGGAACAAACATAAAGTGAAGAAAAATTTTCTAAGTCCTGATCATTTAGACGAATTTTCCCATTCATCTCTGGATGATATCCTCTGGAATCTCTCTTTGAACTATTCATCCAGATGAAATGACCCATTCATCCCTAGATGATGTTCTCTGGATTTTTACTTTGTACTGTTCGTCCAGAAGAAATGTCCCATTCATCCCTGGACGATGTCCTCTAGATTCTCACTTCGTACTATTCGTCCAGGCGAATTGTCATATTCGTCCCTCGACGATGTCCTCTAAATCCATGACTTAATTAATCATCCATACAAATTGTTTCAATCATCTCAGGATGATGTTCTCTGGACACATGACTTGAACTAATCGTCCAGATGAACTTATACCTTCGTCCCAAGATGATGTCCAGAACTTAAGCTTTAACAATCAAATTGGAATTAACTAGTCCTCTTTCTCCTTGCCTCTTTTCAATGTGATTTATATCAACTCGATCAACAACAAAATTTTTCTCACCATCATTCCCTTTCTCCAAACAATTATTCCCTTTTAAAGTAAAACTTGAAAATGAAGAAGAAGATGCCTAAAAATCAATGGCTATAGGAGGAAAATCCAAAGTAGCATTCAAAATAGAATAAAATTTTTGAAAATTCTGTTTAGAAAATAAGATTTATAATCCACACAGTAATCTGAAACCATTTCTTTCCCTTTCAATCCATAAGGCAATAGCTTTTGAATAAGACTAGAGCAACCTTCTCTAATAATTAGAGGAGTAAATTTGAAATATGAGTTTTGAGAATTGCTATGATTAAGAGAAAATCTACCTTTTGTATCCAACAGAGTTGGATGCATGGCAGAATCTGGGTTTGAGGTATTCCAGTCATCATGGGATGGCAGACGACCCTCTTCCACCATCAATGGACATGGCTGGATATTCATAAATGAAGGATTTTGAAATTCTCCAAAAAAACTTGGATGTTCTCTCTCCTAGACGCAAGCGCTCTAATCCCTATTAAGGGCAATAGTTAGGTGGTCCAAACTTACCCAAGTCACTTAAGCATTGATGTTGTTGGTGATTTCACTTAAGTCTTACATTGTAAAATTGAGTTTATTTAATTCAATTTTTATGCCTCTTAGATTTATGCTTCTTCTTCTCGTATTATTAGAAAGGATCTTTGGAACTAGCTTTCTATGTTTAATGGTCTTATTAATTCTCTGTAGTTAGTTGGTGACAATTTTAACACTATATCTAACCCCTTTGAAAGATTGGGTAACCCTATATATCAGGCAAAGGAGGATTTTAATAATATGGTGAAGGATTGTAATCTTATTGAAATTGGCTTCACTGGTAACCCATTTACTTGGATTCATGGTAATACTTTGCAACGTCTTGACTGTGTTCTCCTTAATGATTTATCGATTAATTTTATTAATAACACCTTTATAGAGCACTTAAGTAAAACTTTTACTGACCACTCTCCTCTCCTTATTAGTATCAAAGAGATAATGTCTATTTCTTCTCATAATTTTAGATTTCAAAATATGTTGTTATTAGATAACTCCTTCGTGGAATTGGTGAAAGAGAATTGAGAGGTTTAGACAACTCCTTCGTGGAATTGGTGAAAGAGAATTGAGAGGCTCCTTTACATATAGATAATGATATCGTTGTGATGAATACACTGTGGTTAAAACTCAAAAGTCTTAAGTTTATACTTAGTTGCTTGAGTAGAATTATTTAAAAAAAAAAAATTACTAATATTGTTTCTATTGAAGAGAAAGTTAATGCTTATGAGCTCACCTATCACGATGATCCTTCGGATGTGAACTTAGTGAATCTGAAAGAAGCTAAAATCTCATTGTTTAAAATGCAAGGGCAGTAGGATATTTATTGGAAAAAAAATCCTTTTTTAAACATTTGATTTATGGGGATAAGAATACTAAGTATTTTCATTCTAGCATAGAGTGAAAAATTTAATTCATAAAATTGAGCTTCATGATAGGAACATTTTTAAGGATGAATACGCGATTGCTAAATTAGCTAATGATCATTTTTTTAAGATTTTTAATTAAAATTTTAATCCTCATCCAATTGATCACCCTGACTTTATCCCTAGGATTATTAATGACGTGGACAACAATTATCTTACCTGTTTGCCTTGGATTCAAGATTTTTTTTTTTATATGATGGTCAATTCTATGGGAGGTGCTAACAGTTTCACTATTGAAATATTTCAAAAAACATGGCATATCATTGGTGAGGATTTATATGTTGTTGCTTTGGATTTCTATGAAATTTGCTACTAAAAAGTGGGATTTTCATCCTATTAGTTTGTGTTCTTTATTTAGTAAGTTAATTTCAAAAATTCTTTTAGATCATTACCTCGTTGCTTTCTAAAATTATTTCTCCTCATCAAACGAGTTTTGTTAAAGATATAGCCATTATTGATAACATTCTCTTGGCTCAAGAAATAACTAAAGGCCTTGACCTCAAAGTTTGAGGTGGTAACTTGATTTTTAAATTAGAAATTGTTAAAGCTTATGATAACATTAATTGGAATTTTTTGCATCAAAAAATTAAGTTTTTTGGTTTTAATTCTTATTTAATTAGTTTGATTCATAATTGTATTGAAGGATCTTATTTTCCATTAATGTTAATGGTAAAAGAAATGGTTTCATTAAATCTTCTCAAGATATTTGGCAAGGTGATCCCCTTTCCCCTACTCTTTTGTTAGTACCCACTATCTTCCTAGATGTCTTACCCTCCTTAACGAAGCTCAATCTAACCTATATTTTAGAACATAGTGTGGTTTTCCAATCTCCTATTTTGTTTTTTTGACGACGTTATTATTTTTTCACAACATTTCAGTAAATATGGATAGTTTGATCTTATATTCTTGAATAATTTTGAGATTTTGAGTGGTTTAAATCTTAATAGAAACAAATGTTGTTTTATCACCTCAAAGAATGTTTCTAGAAATTGCATTATGGCTATCAAGCATGCCATTAGTTTTATGCAAGGATTCCTTCCTTTAAAATATCTGGGTGTTCCTCTTTTTAAATGTAATAAAAGGTCTTTCCTTTTTGATGATTTGATTACTACTATGCATAATAAACTTAACTCGTGAGAATTAAATTTTCTTAGCATGGCAGTATACTAGTTTTAATTAAAAGTGTTCATTGATCGGTTTCTGTTCATATCTTTCAAACTATACAGCCTACTTTTTGGTTTGTGATAAATTTGAAAAATTAATCAATAAGTTTTTCTAGAAAGGTAAAGGTGGGAATTCCAAAATTATCTGGCCTTCTTAGAATATGTATTGTGGCACTTTGGAGGAAGGTGGTTTGGGGTGCAAGAACATGGTGGATTTATCTCGTGCTTTTCTCATAAACTTTGGTATAACTTACATGCTAAAAATAGTTTTTGGTCTATGTTTATGACTTAGAAGTATTATGTTGGCAAGCACCCTTCCAATTTTTTTTTAATTAAAACTCACTGAGGGGCCAACACATTAATATAAAAAATAGGTTATAGAGTCCTTATAGGAGACCATGAGCTCAGTAATGCTCTTATAAGCTACAAAACAAAGCAAAAGAAAACCTATGAGCCAATTATCTCCAATATAAAAAAGTACAGGGAACCCTAGATACATTCTAATGATGCTATAGAAAAGCATACAAAAAGAAAGATTGTATAATTACAATAAGGCCTAATCTTTCTGCCAAAAAACTTGAAAGCATTCCTAATCATCTTCACCTGCAAATAACAAAAGATGCAAAAGAGGAAACTACACCAAAACAAAATATTAGTGAAATAATTGCCAAAATGGAATTGGTGCATGTTAAAAAGAAACAACAAAAATTTTTTTTCCAAGTAAAGCCAGTCTTAGAATTCTTACTAATCAAGCTCAGAATACTCTTATTAATACTAGCCTCATTAAGGAAATCCACAAGGCACTCAATCCTACTAGGGTGGTCATCCAAACTAACTATAGACAAGATCCACGAGCTCAGCCTTAGAATACCAATAGCATAGGACGGGTTAACCAGAAACGAAAACCACACCTAGCTATAAACACAAAACCAGTGAAGAAGAGAGCCAACAATAAAATTCTTGGAAGTACTGCTATTCCTAACAACCCAACAAAGAAACATAAAAGAGCTCGGGTTAACCAAAATGCCAGTAATCAATATAGTAGGAAAATAACACCAACAACTGCATTTAACAAATCCACCACTATAAGACAAAATTCCAGCCATAACCCCACCATTACCCCCAGCACCCAACTAGGTAGGAGAGCAACAATGGGATAGCCCTTCAGCAATAAAACCAGAAAAATCATTACTCCAGTCAAAATCCAAAAAGACATTAGCTAAACACGAAAACACATCATTAGACTAGCCCCGAATAACCCAAACTTGAGAATATAGGAGCTACAATAGCAGCACACAATACCCCAAAGACAGGAAAGAGGCATATCCAACAGAGAATAAAGAATCGTCCAGCAGAGCACCCCAACAGCAAGGAAGATGCAGAACAACCCTTATTTGTACTTATAAAATGGGGGATTCCAGGTTTGGAATAGACTTTGTAGCATCAAATGGGAAGTGGAACCCTACATTCATCAGGGAATTATTTGTGCTAATCTTTAATTTTCGCAAGATAAGTGGTTGAATCAATCCTCAATTGAATGTATGCTCCAATCGGTCTACACCTCTGCTATTAAGGTTAATCATTTTATTTCTAATTGTTATTTGGAGATTTCAATATTTCTTCAACTTATTCCTATGTGTACCACTAATCAAAAAATATAAATTACTTTAAGTATTGATGTGGATGATATTTTGATGTGTAATATGGCTAGTAATGGCAATTTTAGTATTAAGAAGGCTTGGAATACTTTTAGAACTCATCATGGCTCTTCTAAAGTTATTAATATGTTATGGAACAAAAGTATTCCCACTTATATAGCAACTAGCATTTGGGGATTCATGCATAATTATGTTCCAATGGAAGACATTTAATTAGATGTGGTTTACTTTGGCTTCCAAGTGACAATGTTGTTATCATGTTGAAAATATGTAGCATGTGTATTTCTCTAGGCCGATTGCTTCTAAAGTTTCAATTTAATTTGAGGATATGTTCAAACTTAATTATTTTAAGGTAAATATCTCTGTTAAGAAAATCATGCATCTGTGGTTTTCTAATTCTATGGGTCAAATAACTAATCTTATTCCTTCTTTCATTATTTGGTACCTTTGGATCGGGAGGAATAACTCCCTTTTTAGCAATATCAGTATGAATCATAATTTTATTATAACTTTTATTAAATATAAAGTTTGTAAGTTGTTTAATGTTAATCTTCTCACTTCTAAGAATTTTAATTGTTATTTATTTGGTGCTAAGGAATTTGGTATTGTTTTGCATGATAAGGTTAATGATGAGGGGTATAGACTGATTTTTTTGATTAAACCTCCTTAAAACATGTTCAGATTAAATAGAATGGCTCTATGAAAAGGGACACTTGTGGTTGTGGCGGAATTATTAGAGAATATAATGGTAATTTTGTGACTGCTTATGCTAGTCCTCCTCCTGCTTGCTCTGTTATCTTATCTGAACTTAATACTATTTAGTTTGGTCAAAAATTTTATCTTTTTCTTGGTATGGTTAATCTTTGAATTGAAGTTGGAGAGTTGTACTTGCAAGACTGCCTCAAATATTATGATGAGAAGATTTGTAGTCCAAAATTATTCTATCTTATTAGGGAAATTAAATAGCTTTTGACTTTTTTTTAGGTTAAGATGATTCAAATTCATATAGAATTCAATGCTTGTGCTGATTTGTTAGCTATCCATACTTCAAACTTCTAATTTCTTACATAATTTACTTATAACAAGTTGCCCCTCCATTGTTAAAGTCATCCTTAGATTAGATAAACTTGGATTTCCTTATGTTAGAAACAAATTGTTGGTTTTGCTGGGTCTCTTTCAAGTTGTATTATCCTTCTATAATCATGTTTGGTTTGTTTCATTTCTTCATGATTCTGATTTAAAAGATTGAGGTCATGCATTTTCAGCTCTCGAAATTGCTTTTCGTGGTCTATCTTTATGTGAGGGTGCTTTCTAATTTGATTTGTAGCTTTTATAACAATTGAATTATATCTTTGGACTTCATTATCATGACTGGACTTGATTCTATTACCCTGGGGACTACCCAGATTGTAATTTTTTGGTGTTACCATCCGCAAAATTTTGTTAAGAATATGGCTGCTATTTTTAGAAGTTGGGTACTTTTGGGGTATCTCTGGTTTGGCAATCTGCCTTACAGTTTTGTGGATTTAAAATTGGATGTTAACGTTTGGAATTGGCCTATTTTGAGCAGTGATTGGAGATTTAATTTTTTATATCAATACCTATATGTTGCTCGTATACTACCTGGGGTTTTTATATTTGGCCATTTGACTTATCTTAGTCTAGGAATCTCTGCTAGTTTGGCCTATCTATGATATTTATTTATTTCTTTTGTTATGAATTTCAGTAGATTTCTTTGTGTCTAAAGTTATGGCTCTGGATCCTTTGATCATGAATACTTGTTGGGATTCTTTGGTGTCGGTTTATAACGGCAAGTTGTTGATGCTCTCATCCAAGTGTTTCTCTGTCTATTCTAGTGGCTTTTTATTGTGAAGGATTTCTATTTGCATAGGTGGATTTGGGAGTATATTAGAGTGGCATTTGGGGGTTATGCATGATAGCTTGGCTGATACTACACATTTGAACTCTTATGGCGCTTTTCACAATTGTCCATATGGTTTTTTGGTTGGGATTTTTGGAGATTTTTATCCTGGTATGTTTGTTGTTTGGTTGTGGTTGTGTGGTGTTGTGAATCAATTTGGGTGCTTTCTTTGGCTTATTACTTTAATTCTCTTGAGGAATACCTTCTTGTTTATTAAAAAGAATAAACTTACGATTTGGTTTCTTGCTTACTTTATCAAAGAGATAATTTTAATTGACAATGCTACTTCTTTCCATTGCTTGTTTCTTTTGTTGGTTTCATCATTTTTCAGGACAATTAGTACTTTCAAATTTTGCAGAATGGTTTTTTTTTTTTTTTTTTTTTGAGATAAAGACTGTGCCACAATATTATCTCTTTTTCTTTTCTCTATTTTTGAGTGTGGTGTTTTTGCCACACTGTAGAATAATCGTAGGTTATTTTGTACTTGTTCTTAGTAGAGACCTTGAGCTCGTAGTTTCGTTTTCAACTTTTTTGTTGCACTTTTGAGTAGTAGTGATCTCGAGGTCTCCCATAAGGACCTTGTAATTTTTATTTTAAATAACAAGTAATCCCCTTCTATGAGTTTCTTTCCAAAAAATAATAATAATAAATAGATAAATTTTAAATTTTAAAACCATTAGAAGAACCAGCGCTGAGATGTAGCTCAACTAAAAAATAAAAAACATGGTGAGGAGTGCTCGTCGATCTTCTCATTACCCCAGCAATGGTGGTGGTGATAGGAAAGCTTCAAGGCTAGGTAATTTATGGAAGGTATTGGAAGGCAAGGACTCAGAATTCTACATTAAGGCCTTCATGGCTGACCAAGCAACTGATTTTATAGATAGTTTCGCTGCTTTTGTTTTTTTTTTACTCATTCAAGGATGTCCAGCTAGTCTCATTCGATTTCCATTTCGGACATGAATAGGAGTCTTTGCCTATTCAGCATTTACTAGACCTTTTCATTTATGAACGGATGTCTGAATGCATCACGATCATGTAGTCTTGGAGATTGATTATCATTGCCATGTGGGCATGGCCTCTGGTGATTCTATTCAAACTCAAGCAAGTCGATATGAACCTTGCATTTTTGGCCCTTTAAAATTTCCTGCTATGTTGGTTATCTCACGAGCTAGTGTTAAACCAGCTGCTCTTATTGCAATCAAATTAGGGAATTCGGGAGCAGATATTGCTAAAGAATTTTTAGATTTGAACCATCCTTTGGATTTCACTAGTTATTTTGAGTTTGTTTACAGGTGTGTAACTAAACCAGATGTAGCAATTCATGATTATTCTAAACTTGTAAATTGCACAACATGAGTTTGTCCGAATGCCTCTTCAAAAATTGCTTGTTCAAATGACCAAACTGCTTCCTTATAACAGTCCCCCAACCATCCTTATGGTGCCAAACCTGCTAATGCCTTCCCCTCTGCATGGAATATGTTGGAAGTTTTTAAAATAGATGATATTTCTAACATGATAGTTATGTCAAATTATGGTGTTTTAGTGACTTTGAATATGGAGTCCGTCCATGCCAACTTAGCTAGGCTTAAAAGAGGGAAAGTAGGCAAACTTATTGGATGAAAATTTCCTTTTTTAAGCTATGCAATGAATTGCAGTGCAAATGGTCAATGTTTGGAGAATTTTAGCTCCTTTCCATCTCACCAGATTTTTTTATTTTCCTCTTTATAAGTGTCGATGCACTGGATGCTGTCCTTATGGGAGGATCATGGGTTATTGGTTGGTTTATTATTGGTTTAGATCATTGGTCTTCATCCTGCTCTCCCCAATATATGGTGGGACTTTCTTCACCTGTTTGGATTCATTTGCCTCACTTGCATCTAACGTATTTGGATAGCACCAACCTTGCTTGAATAACTTCTTTCTTTGGACAATCTCTATGGGTTGATGCTCAAAGAAATTATATGGGGAGAAATTCTTATGCTCGTGTTTTCATGAGGTTGGACCTTGGTACCAAGCTTCCTCTCGGAGTTTGGATTTCTAGGCTTCATGGAAAGTTTATCCAAAGGGCCAAGTATGAGGGGATTGCTCACCTTTGCTTTTAATGTGTCTTTGTTGAGCACATACTTAGTAATTATCCCTATGCTCCTTAATCCACCAAAGAACTTTCACTTCAACCTCAAGCTAGTTCAACTGAATTTTGCTAAAATCCATCAGTTTTACATAAGGTCAGCTGTAACTTCTCTTCTTGTGCCTCTCTCTTCATTAATGACTCCAAGTCATCCTACTTGATCCAACCTACCCTCCAACCACCACTTTTGTAATTTGAGTACTCTCATTTTTCCATCAAGCCAAGTCACAAGGATGGGGAAAATCTAGAATGCTATGGGCCTTTGAGTCTAATTATTACAAGAATATCTTGTAGATAGAAGAAGAAGAATTTCATTGTTGTTATTGGTGGGCATAAGGATACTTCCCCTTCCTTGCCTACTGCAACTGGGGATGTTGGTGAACCGACCAAGCAAGTTGATTCATCTAAGGATGGTGATCTCTCCAACATACCTTTCAAGTTATCCACTAAGGCTTTCATCCAACATCCTAATAGATCTGGTCAAAGGAAAGATAAAGTATCTTTGACTCATTTTTCTAAGGAACTACAACTCTTTGGCCTTATAACAAATCAACAAAGGAAACAAAAGAGGGTGGTGAGGATGACTCCCATTAAGGTGTTATTCACTTTTTGATTTATGTCTCTTTTTTTTTTTATGAAGTGTATCCATGCTTTGAAAGTTTTTGCTTCTTCTTGATTATTTTAGGGAGGCTTCCTATTGATGCTTCTCCTTTGGTTGTACTCATTGTATACTTTTTTGGTTTTATTTTAATGAATTTTTCATTTGAATAAATAAATAAATTTTAAATTTCTATGTCAATTTCAGACCAAGAAATTTTAAATTCAATTTAAGGTGTAATATAAACTGAAACCACCTTGTTTTCTTTATAAGATAATACATTATGCATTAACTTTTGAGTAGCAAAGATGAATGCCAAATAATGCTTCAGTTGGAGGATAATTAATTTTAATTAGAAATAACTATTTACTTATGTATTAAAGTGCATTCTCTTGTCCTTCCTTATTAACTTGAGCTTACAAGGTGCCAAGAGATTCACTTAGGGCTACTATATGTAGATTAGTGCATCCACGGGATAGGAGCACCCAATTTTGTCAGATTTATTAGGTACTATTTTTATTTTTAAAAGACTTATGATATTTATTATCACAATAGAAATAAATATCTTCCTTGCACAAGGCTGCAAAAGGTTAACAACATTTGGATAGTTTTGGTATAAACTCTCAGATATGCAAAATCTCATTAAAAAATGTATGTTGAAAAAGACACTTAGGTTGTGGCATTTAGTGGATTATTAAAACTTAATAAGGGGGAACTGTTTCAATTCCATGGTTTCTTACTGTGAAACATAAAAAATTCAATAAAGTTACTATGAATGCACACTTTAGAGGATGTACATTAAGATTATATTGATTCAGTCATTCAAAAATAATTCTGAGTTCTTGGAAATGGTCTTCCCTTTAGTGATTTTTAATGACTAAATCATCTATATGCAGTTCACTTGTTGGTGAATAAGTTCATTAAAAAAACTTGTATTACCTGCTCGTAAATTGTAATAACATTCTTTATTTTAAAGGACATAACTTTATAACAATAGATTCCTATTGGTGTTCCAAATGTTGTATAATTTTCATCTTTATGAGCCATTTTTTCAAAATGTATTCGGCAGAGCCATCTATAATGGAGAATAATGTATGCAAGGAAGCCATATCAACCATGAGTTTTGGTATGATTAAGTGGAACTCATCTTTAGGATGAGTTTTAATTAAGTCTAAGTTAATGTATAATAGAATCTAACCACTTTTCTTCTTTACTAGCACTATATTTCCTAAATAGGTTAGGAATTTCTCCTCTCATAAAACTAACTTTTATTAACTTCTTGTCTTTAATTACAACTTGTTGTTCTATTTTGTGTCGCATATAGCGAGTTACTTATTTTATGAGAATTAGGTTGTATTCCAAGTATATAAACTATTATTTCTAGAGATAATTTGAACCATTCTTCATAATTTTAGGCAAAATAATCTTTAAACTGTGAAAGTAACTTGACCATTTTATTCACCTCATCTTCCTTCAATAAAAAACCTAAAAATACTAGATGATGGTGCATCCCTAACCTATTAATTCATTGCCCAATTTTATTTATATTTATTTAACTAATATTAATTCAATCTCTTCATCAAGTTCAAGAGGTACATCTAAAATCAGAGTGTTTTCAAGATCATCATAGGTTTTTAAACAAAGTCTTTTAAAAGATTTATCATCTATTGCAAATAGACTATTAGACTCTAGATTATTATTTATCACTAAACATTATTCTTAATCATTGAAAGGACAAAAAGTACTGAAGCCAACACTTATACTTTATTTTTTGGTTTGTGATATTTATATTCTTCCTATTTTAAAAATATTGAGCTTCACCTCTTGTCCAAGCAAATAGTGCAAGACCTTTCTTAGTAAAGTTATGTATACACATGGAGTACTAGTCAAAAGGAAATTCTACTATTTTATTATAGAATGGGTCACCTTGGATTACATTGATATTTATACTTTTGTTGGTGGAAGGTATAAAAATATTGGCTTCATAATCGAGATTCAGAGTAGGATAGGCCTTAACTTTGGAATAATGGGGTTAAAGTCACATTCTCTTTATACTCCTTTATTTCTTTTAATGAATACTTTTCATATTTTTTGTTTAGTTATTTGGACGATATCCTCGTTACTGACATCTTCAAATGAAACTTTAAACTTTTGTTGTTCATTCGTATTGGTATATAATACATCCTACTAATTTTCTTAAATACATGTGATTCTTCTTCCAAATAGAATTCTGAATGAATATATATTGCAGACATCATTATTAGCATATATTCTTTCTCGTTTTACCATCTTGTACCTCTCCCATAGATCGATAACAAATTGAACCACCTTTTTGTGAAGGAGTGGTAGAGCACTAATGAACACCATGTGCGAGTTCACGATGATTTTATTTTTCTTCTTCTTTTTCTTAGTATACTACTTTTTACTACAGGAAAATAGTTCATTTACGACAAAATTTTTTGACAGGATTAAATTAGTCACAAATTCTTGTAGGTTTTTTGACGGATTACCAATGGAACATTTTCGATGAATTTTTTTATGGATCTCAAGTATATTATTTGATTGCTTTGTAATAGAATTATTTTTGAAGGAATTTTTGACGAAAATTAATTTTTTTCAAGACATGACTATAATAAATATTTAAAATTAATTAATAATTTATTCTTAAATAAAATTATTTAAATTTAGTTATCTAATATAATAATTCATTATTAAATTAAATTAATTTAAATAAATTATATTAATTATTAAATTAAATTAATTAAGTAAATGATTACTTGTCAAATTAAATTAATTTAATTATTAATTTATTATTAAATTAAATTTATTAAAAGTTAAAATTTAAATAAAAAAAGCATTTAAAGTTATTTTACCTTTAAGGAGTGAAGGTTAGGAAGGGTGCAAATCCCATCGTAGGCAGGGTACAGAGCATGCTCGTTGGGTTTACGACTAGGTTTATAGGCCTACAATTTTTTTGGTAGGTCTAGTTAAAATGCACATGGTGGGCTCACAAAATGGATCAGTTTGGTGGAGGGCCCTGTTCAGGCCCACGGTAATGGCAGTTTAGCAGGTGTTGTTGGGTTTACAGGTAATCTTGAGCCTACCGTGATGGTAGCTGGTCTGCTCGAGCTAATAATTTTTTTTTATTCTAAGAAATTTTCTACAAAATAATTCTTCCAGAAATATTTCCAGTAAAACTTACCTAAAAATTTATTTCCGAAATTATTCCAGCGAATTATCGGTTAAGCCACATTTTCTCTGGTGTTTATTTTTTCATGTGTGAATTACCATAGGAAAATTTTTATTGGAAATCTACCAAAAATGTAAGTTATTGATGGCTTTTCTTAATTTTGTGGTGAAAAAAGGTCACAAAAAAATAACATTTTTCCTCTAGTGTCTGTTTATTTTCAGTTTTCTTTTTCTTCTCCATTAGTGTAATGTTTCTAGAGAAGATTGTTTATTCTTTTTATAGATAATATGTGGCATTTTCAAATATTCCTTCTTCAAAAATAATGAATGGTTGGGAATCACCTTTAATATAGCATTCAGTATCGTCCATAGACTATTTATTGTATTGATATAGGGTGGAAGACACATATCTATATTTGTAGCTGGGGTTTATCTTGGAGGGCATTAAAAGAAGCCTCTAAATTTTAATGTGGCATTTGGATTCACTTTGAAGGCCATCTATTTATAATAATATTTTTATTGAACCCAAAGCCCTTTAACCTTTTTCATTAACTTCTCACAATAATAATTTATTAGAGCTATGTTTGTGAGTATCCCTTTTAGATAGGCAAAAGTAATAAGAGTCATGATGTTGATTGATGTGCATAGATCAACAAGGACCTAAGAAAACTTGAAGTTTACTATATTTATAGAGATGTGTAATTAGTGATTATGGTCAGCTGTTCGGAAAAGAAGTCTTTATTTGAGAATGTTACTCATAGAACCTCTTTGAATTTAGAGCATATACTAATTCTGTTAATTCTAAAAAAAGCCAAATAGATCACTAAATTAAGCAATAATTTGATCAAAGCCTTCCTCATTTCTTTAGGAATAAATAGAGGATCATAAATACTCAATTTTGAAGTCAATTTTCTTATATGTGCTAAGACATTATTGTCAACTTTAGAAAATTCAGGATTAACTGCATCTTGATCTTATACTAGCTAAGGTCCTAATGAAGTATTAGGATTATTTGCTAAATTCTTCCTTCTTTAGTAACTGATGTTCACGATGGAAAAACTTAACCAAAATGATGACTTACTTAAACTACCACTTCAGAGGAAGTAGCATAAGAATTATATGTTTCTTGATAACTTATTACTTCTATTTTCATCTTGTGAACTATCAGAATCATAAATCCCAATTTTAATGCTAATTGGAGTACCTACAATATCAAGAACAAGGATATCATCATTAGAGACATATTTATGTGATTCTTTTATTTAATTAAAATTTACATCTAATTTCTTAGAACTTTAATCTTCTTTTTTGCTGAAAAAATTAGTTGATTGATCATTAGATATGATCATGATGTAAATTGAATCTTTCATTATTATTTTTTTAGTCCTATGCAGGACAAAGTAGAAATCATACAATGCAAGTGAAATAAGTTATATGGGTCCTCTATCTATAAAAGCTTCAAATTTGCATCTTTATTTTTATTTTTACCCTTCTACTTTGAAACTCTTAAAGACTGAAATGTTGAATTCATCTTAAACTCTTCAAGTGGAATGTTTTTTCTAGAATTCTTCCTTAAGAGCTAACAGATCAATTTAGCTTTGACTTTATGCTTCTTGAGATACCTGCGTATGTGTAGGATATATTTTAGTTAGAATTTTTTTAGAAGACTACGATAGAATAACATATAAGCTGGCATTAGGCTTTATATATAAAGCTGATACAAAAGGTTTGTTAATCATGCATTTAGTTTTTAACTTCAAGCCCTAGCATCTAGTGATATGGTCAATAATTGGGTTGCCCCAATTTACCCACTTCTTCTGGTCTTTTAGGGTTAGACAGTTTTAACTCAAACTTATTTATGTGATACTTAAAAATTCCTTTGATACTTTCTTTTTTTAAATGAATACACTTTATTGATATGTGTCTTAAACATCTCCTTGCTCTCTTTTAGAATGAGGTTTGATCTAAGGTTTAATTATTTATTTTGAGGTATGTTAACCTCATTATTTTTAAGATTAGAACCATAATGAAAGCTTCAATTTTGATTTCTAATTCCTTGAACTCCACTTCAAAGCTTCAATCTAGTTCCCCATTATGCTATGTCAAGGTGATTCAGTTATTGAACTATACATCAATCTTTGATAATCACCGTTGATGGTTTTTTGATCAACTACTCACACTACACAAAAATCGACAGTTACCGGTAGACATAATCCACTGGTAAACATCAAATTCAACAAGTAAAATGCATTTTCAAGCAAATTTTTGGCAAAAATTTTTTTGATGATAATTTGCATGTCAAAAATTTATTTTTTCAAGAAAATATAGAGGAAATATTTTTGGCTGACTTACTGGTGAAACGTTGATGGTAAAATTTAAAAAAAAAATTGGAAGGAATTCTAATATTTTATCAGACTAAATTACTAGCATAAAGTTTCTACAATAAACATCAGCAGATAATCCACTAGATTATTTCATCAGATAGTTACCAATTGAAACATCCGATGAACTATCCGCTAGAAAGACGGAGCATAATATTCTAGGAAAACATGATACAATTTTTTCATGTTCACATTTTAATCGGATTATCCACCAAAAATCTGTAGAACAAATTAAAAGAAATAACCTTCTCTATTATAAAAAATGATTTCTATAACATAACCTGCATAAAAACAATCCAAAACTATATCCATTTAAACTCAAACATATACATAAACATAACATAAGAATCATCACCAAACAATATAAAATGTAAACATATAAACATAAATATACATTCTAGATTAATTTACCATTCACCAAAAGATAAAAATAAAATGTAAAGATTATTCATTTAAAACTACACAAATATCCAAAATCTATCTACATTAGAATCAATCTCCTCCTTGTAATTTTCTTACTTGCTCTAGCTTAGCTTGATGGGAAGCTACCTATGTGCTATATAATGACTCTTGGGTACATGCTGAGAAATTAGAAAAACCAGATGTCTGCCCCTTATATGTGTACTCATGTGAGCCTAAACCTTAAACCCTATTATGCTGCATTCCTCTAACCTCTTGCGACCAAATGTGATAGTTAGAATAATCTACTAATCCACCAGAGGAGCCCAAACCTAGTCCTTCATGTCTCTATCGAAGCCATGTATACTCATCGTATAAAATTCAATAAAAAATTAAGTAATTTACATATGATATAAAAAATATTAAACTTATATACTTATGTAGGCTCTCATTGCTCCCTGATCGACCCACTGTTGTCTTCCTGTAGCTTGTGGGTATGATTATGTAATTCAATAGTGGTCAACACTTTAGCCATCACTTCTTTTTTATAAATACTTATATTAATATTCATTTCTAGATAAAATTTTCAAAACTATTAAAATTTCTTACTAGCCATGACCTTTGCTCAGTATGTGGAATTGAGCCACCAATATTATGGCAACTACCCTTCCCTCTAATGTTAGATGCTCTATTTTTCCTATTCTAGTCCCTTCTTATATAATTTGGGCTACCCCAAACACTGGTCAGCTCAATCCATACACCCTCACCAATCTAGAGTGGCCACATGTCCGACTTTTCAATGTCAATAAACTTGTCTCACATGCTAGTCAACCCATGCCTCTAAAAATTCTTTCTAATTTTATTATTATGCTATGATAAATAACTTAAGAGCCTACTATATGTAGGAAAATCAATAATTGTCAAAAGTAATGTGACCCTCATTATGAAGTTTGTTCTTGTTGAGATATTATATGTACTTACTCCATCTTCCCATAATAAATTTAAATCATTAATCAACGATCATAGGAATGCATCAATCTTTGCTTTTGGATTACGTAGCCCTGGAATTAGAAGTGTTTAAAACATGTAAGGTGAAGTCATACACAACTCAGGGGAAATATTATATGAGTTGAAGATCACGAGCCAGCAAGAGTAAGGTGAAGCAGACTGGATAAATGGAGTATCTCCGCATAAATCTAATCTTTCATTTCTTGATTTAGTGGTAACGGTGGGACGTGTACAATCAATGTATTTCAAGGCCTTTGCTTTTAACGGATGTGTAATAACACCTTTTTCTAAGATGTTTTAATTATTCCATCTCATATGTGTAGTAGATCTCATAGATTCTTATAACCATTTTAATTTAGGAATTTAGGGTAACTAAAACAACCTACTAACTGGAACTTCCTTCAGCTTTCTTTTCATAACAAATTTTGGTTTAAATCTTTATGCATTACATTAATAGCAATTAATCCCTAATAGATCATCTTTATTATATAACATATATCCATTGACACAACAAACTATCTTTTTGTATGTCAAAATAAGTTTTGAAACCAACTTCTTTGTCTGGTATAAATATGTCAGAATTATTTTATCTATTGGGTTGGTTTCTTTAAGCAGACCAACAAATTGATTAAAATATTCATGGAGGACATTATATTCTACTGTGATTCTTAATATCTTCTAAGAAATGGATAACTATGAGTGAGTGGTAGACCCTTCCATATTTGTTCTTGGGTAGCATGCAACAAATAAAAAAAAGTATATAACTCAATATTTGGTAACTCCTTTGTATATTTTTCAAATTATGCTCCAATTGCATCATGAACTAAGTCCTCAAGATCTGGTCAAATATTTTCTTCCTCAGTTATATTAAAACTTGTAGATGGGACACATCAATAATGAAAAAGTTGTTCGTACTCACCATGAGAAGTCTGATACAAATATTTTGGCAGGAACCCTATGTGACGTAGATTAATAATTATATCATCTGGTCTTAGATTTACTTGATTTTAATGTTTAGAACATGGATATCAAAACTTTTCATGTGAGATGAAACCAGCAAATTGTTTTGCTATCTTAATGAAAAGTTTACCCCATTAATTAACTAATTTGTTAATGTTGTTCATCGTTGTGCCTATCAGTATACATCTAACTTCTATGATTTATAATATCCATAATAAAGCCTACAAATAATACAAATATCTTAGATATTATTGGAAAAACTCTTAAAAGAAAATAAATTGATTTCAATTTTATTTATAAATTGAGTGATGTTATTTCACACAGGTAAATTGTCAATAAAATATTTAGCATCCTCCTGATGTCTCTTCCATTTAGGGGAAATACAAAGTATCTTAGCCTACCTGTTACATGAAGAAAGATGTGTACGGTTGGTGTCGAGTGACATCAAAATTATGGCCTTCAATCAGACCATGTTAAAAAAGGTATATATAGGTCTTCAGACGTGGTATTAGTATGAAAACGTAGTTTACATTGAATATAAGTATGAAAATGTAGTTTAATTAAGAAAACCATTAGGCAACTGCCTTGCTTTCTCTAATCTTATCTTTCATAGGAGGTACTCCAACATTTTTACATACATACTCATTTTGTATCATGTCTCTAATATTAACTTAATGCTATGTTTTTCTTTTAATGACCTATATTTTATACAAAAAAGCATTGCAAGTCTCACCGCATCTTATAGAATTTTCCTGGTATGTATGAGGGGAATTTTCTATCACACATTGTGAGTCTCGCCACTTGTTCTCTTTTTTAGGATTTTCCCTAATGCATTCCTCTACTTTAACTATCCCATTTAAATTCTACTTCTAATTTACACATTAACTCCCTTTCTGGGCTCATAGACAATAAGAATATAATAAACAAAATGTATTTCATGGTTACAAATCTTGATTCTAAAATCATAATTTTTATGATACACTAACACTTCTATTTTTTTAGGACTGCCTTGCCTACTAATGTTTAAGATCAACAAGGTCAATTACAAATCAAGCTAGCTCAAGATTGGGTAGTCTAGAAGTGATTCGGTCTGTAAGTTTATGCCAAGGGTTTTTACCTTTTCTTGAGTCAATTATAACAAAGTAGGTCTTGAAGCTAAGTAGCCTTGCACACACAAACACACACACTCAAGGAAAAATTCTATCTATTTTGAGAGTTTTCTATTTTTGATCATATTGTCCACGATGATCCCAAATCATCTTGGACAATCAATTAAAAATAAAACCCTAATTAGGGCATCCTAATTAAGGAAGTCATAATTAAGAAAATTATCTTGGACAATATTAGCATCATCCTCGATGATAGGCTCAAATTAGATAGAATAAGCCACCAGATCTTCTAAGGCCTGTTTTATTTTTGGTCATCAACAAGGATTTTGTCCTGGACGATATACTGTAGTTATGCCTAAGTTAGTTTGGTAATGAAGGAAAGCAATTAAGGTTTGATTGCTCAATCTTATTATCCTAACAGATTTAAATATCATCTGGGATGATCAGTTAAATAAACTTTAGTTTCCTCCTAGATGACAAGAATAATGTTCTGTATGATGTGTATTATTTTGGACTTATTGTCTAGGATGATCCAAAATCATCCTAGATGATCAGTTTAGTTTTCTATCGTCCAAACATATAATCAGGGCGACGTTCTGGACGATATTAAATGATTTTGAACTATTCGTACAGGACGATGTCATATCATCATGGATAATTAGAACAAATATGTCCTTTAATCATCCAGACTCTCCCAGTTATCCTGGTTGATTGAGCTGAATTTATACTAATCGTACAAGATGATCTGTAGATCTCCCTGGATGATATTTGTTAGTTTTTTACAATTAAGAGAAAATTTGAAGCTCTTCTATATAAGACCTCTTGTTTACCCATGATTGCATTTTTTGATGCTGTCTTGACCTGAGAGAGCCAAGAGGAGAGGGAAAGTAAGCGAGAGAGGGAGGATCCTATGAGGGGAAATTTAAGAGGGGTTTCACAAAAGTTGCTCCAAGCAAGCATCCAAGTCGTGTTCTTCGATAATCATCCCTCGTTCCTTGGAGGTTCAAGATTGGTCTACTTCAATAATTGATCAAGATTCTCTGCCTGCTTCAGGAGGAAGCGAAAGGAGTTAGGTTCTCTGACTTTTTTTGGAGAAAGCAAAAGGAGTTAGTTTCTCTGTCTCATCGGAGTCGGTGGAAAGGAGGTTTGTATAGGCTTCTTCGCCTTACTATGGGTATAAAAAGAGGTCATTGAGTTTAGTGCAATACCTGGAAGAAAGGCTCCAGGGAGTGGACGTAGGTCAACTTGACCGAACCACTATCAAATTATGTGTGTTCTTTTCTACTTTTTTTCACATTTAATTTATGCACTTTAATTTTCTTGTGGTATATATTTGTTTGGTTTAAGATTGTGCTTTTTCTTTGAGAAATTTTTAAAACACCAATACACCCCCCCCTGGTTAGCCTTGGGCTAGTTCATAAGGGCTTAACATCCCTGTTGAACTTTCAAGTGGTATCAGAGCGGGATTCATAAAATTTGGTTTTTGAAAACTTTTGAATTTTGATCCATGGCTAACTTTGATAATCATAATATTGTGGAAGAATATTCTATCACATGAACACCTTTGTTTTATAATATACCTTTTGATTTTTGGAAAACTATCAGGTCTACTTTTTTTATAATCGATTGACTATTACATGTGGATGCTTGTTAAGGATGAATATTTACCACCAACTCTTGAATTTAATGGCATAAAAACTAAACTTGCTTTTATTGAAGATTTTATGATAGGAATTTAGCACAATTGAATGCAAAATATTTAAACTATTATTTTGTTGCTTTGAAATCTAAAGATTACAAGCATGTCTCAACTTGTGCTACTGGTAAAGAAATATGTGATAGATTGTGTATTACTTATAAAGGAACCAATGAAGTTAATTAATCTAGGTTGAATATCTTACTACATGACTACAAACTTTTTTGCATTAAACCTAGTGCATTGATTTTTGAAATGTATACTAGGTTTACTCAAATTATCACCTCACTACATGCCTTAGGAAGAGAGCTAACCAACTATGAAAAAGTTAACAAAATTTTGAGATGCATTCCTTCTTCTTTTGATACTAAGATTACAGAAATAACTAAATCTATGGATTTGATTACTTATTATGTTGATAATTTACTTGGGTCACTAATTTCTTACGAGAAAGGAGTGAACTAATGACAACTTAAAATAGGTGAGAAAAAGAAGGAGAAAATTGTGGCATTGAAGGATAATATTATGCAGACTAACTCTTTCGGGTCTGAAAGTAATGATATTTCCTTCTAAGGAAGGAAGAAAAGCACCATTAGGAATGGAACAAAAGTAAGGGTAGAAAAAATTTTAAAAGTTCATTTGATATTGTTTGCTTTGAATGCAGAAAGTCATGAATTGTACGAGCTGATTGTCCTATATTTAAGACTCTCCAAAGCAAGAAGAAGGGTGATGAGAAACTCAAGTTCATAAAGGATAAGAAGAGATTCCAAAAGGCATTCTAGGCAGATTCTATATCTGACTCCTCAGATATTGAAGCTGAAGAGGAGGCTACAAACCTGTGTTTTAACGGCAGACAATCACCTTGGTCTCTCTGACCAAGAAGAGGTATGTTAACTAACATATAATCAATTACTTGAATTTTTGGAACAAATTCATTCATCATATAAGAAACTTAAGAAATTACAAGCTAGCTTGAAATTAGAACTTTTAAATTTACAAAAAAGAGCATGAAATTTTACTTGAAGATCATTATATAATTGATAGCAATCACATGCTATTACTTGGTGAGTTTGATGAGTTAAATAAAAAGAATTCTAAGTTGGTCATTGAGTACGATTCATTGAAAGAATTTCATACTACACTTGAAATTGATTTTAAAGTACATATTAATGAATCTGAAAGTAGGGATCACTATTAGAGAGTTGGTAATGTTATTTTGGCAAGTGTTAATGAGATGTTTAAAGCTGAAAAAAAAGTACTTGAGGAAAATAGAATAACACCCACACCTGATCAAAATAAAAGTTTTGAAACCTAGAAATAGGCACTATAACCTGAATAGATTAGTAAATCATTTTCAAGGTGTTAGATATTTTTCATGTAGCATGCAAGGACACATTTTACATACTTGCACTGTTCACCGTAGTACATATTTGATGTGGAGACATAAATTATATGGTTCATAGCATAACACACATGCATTGCATTCTTCTTTCTATTAGAAGGGAACCAAACTTGTTTAGGTTCCTAAATTTGAAATTTGATGATTTTGTAGGCTTGTTCTCACAAATGATCTCGTGAACTTCATGCTTAATGAATTCTGAATTTTATCTTCCGATATGTTGTTTGTTGGTTGATTTTATTTCTGTTGACTTTAGTTTTTATTTGTATATTTTTAATATTCCTTTCATGTTTTCATTTTTGTTGTTTTAATTTTTCTTCTTTTTTTTCTTTTTTGTTTTTTTTTATCACTGCTGAAATGATATTTTGTGCCTTATTTTTTATTTTGAAAATTTATGGTCAATGTTTGACATCCCTAAATCAGTTAAAGGGAGGAATACCATTGATTGTTTCCATTCCTCTAACTTCTTTTAGTGGTGTAACTTTCTTTTCTAAACAAAAGTATATCTCAAATTAACAATTGGACTTTGCGATTGAGTTTTTTTCTATCTTGCTACACTAATTTATCTTATATAAATAATGTTCAAAGGCATTAAAACACATTTAAGCTTTCATAATCTTTTTATTATATTTATCATATAAATTTGAATCTTCTTTGTGGTTTAGTCTTCCTTATATTATAGAGTGAGTTTTTCTTTTATAATATCTAAAAGATATTCTCACAATTGAGAGTATTTAAAAGTTTCAAAAGGATCTAACTTGCAAAAAGAAAAAAAAAATGACTTGGGCATAAAATGAGCCCAAAAAGAAGAAAAACTAAAAAGATGTGCAATGACCCCCAAAAAAATAAACAGAAACACAATGTGTATCAAAAATCAAAAGATACACAAAGTGTGCTAATCAATTGACAAGAGCCATAAAATGAGCCCACAAAAAGTAAGTTTCTTCTCTTTCAAACGTTTAAATCTTAGAAGAATTCATGTGTCACTTGATATTTTCAAGGGCTTGTGTTTGAAATTTTTTATTGTGACTAATTATTTTGATATATTATTCTGGAACCAAGTTTTGAAGGGATATATTTTTCTTATCCATTTGATTTTTTCTGAGTTAGATCTTTGTTTTCAAAAGATGGTTTGCCCTATGAGAAGTTCGAGCTAGGGTAAACAAGATTGGTTAGTCTATCATTTCTCAAAATTTGATTATCTTAACTCATTTATTTTTAAAAAGTTTTAATTTAATCACATGAAGAATTTATCATATTCATGTGTTAATAAAAAAAATCTTTATTTTTTAATCTTTTTTTAATTTCTATGTTCCTTTTCTTTATTTTATTTTTATCTTTTATTATTATTTTTCATATTTTTGGGCCTTCTCTGATCATCTCCATCAATCTCAAAAATTTCAATTTTTGTCATATTGTCTTTAACATAATCATATCATCCTAGATGATACATTCAATTCAATCTTAACCTTATATCTAGTAGCTGATATGACTTTTCTGTTTATGATTGTCCTAGACGATCCATTATCATCCTGAATGATCTCATCATATTTAACTTCTTTTATTTGTGATGGTCCTAGAGGATCCTCCTCATCTTGGATGATCTTCTCAATTTCTGCTCAATTGTTGGTGATCATCCTGGATGATTCACTTGTTTATCCTGGATGATCTATGTGGAAAAAGTCGTTATACATTTTAAATTCACTCGGTACGATCCATTATTATCAATCATCTTGGATGACCTACCTCATCATCCTAGATAATCTGCTTTTAAAACGGTCATCCAAAATGACTCTTCGGGACAATCGCTTGTGTCTTAGCACCCTAGATGATATAACTACCTTTTTGACCAATCATCCCAGACACAATAATTTCACCTGATCATCCTGGATGATTCTGTGATCGTCCTGGATAATCGATTAGTTTTGTTATAAATAGCAGCTCTCAATGGTTTTTCTCATCTCAAACCTTCCATTTCTTCATTCCTCTTCCTCAAGCTTTCAAATTCTTCTTCATGGCTGGAGGAAAGCGATCCTGAATGCTAGCTAGAAGCTCTTTGAGGTCCAACATTGACCCTCATTTCACTGAGGCGACAACTAGGCCGCCTACCCGTGCTACAAGACAATTAGGATCACCTTATCCAAGACTGTCATTCCTCATATGCTTTCTTACCCTATTCATGATGTTTTTTGCACACACTTCACTCACATTCATCCTTACCCTTACCATTCCTTTCAATTCATAACTGCTTTTTGATTTTTTTACTAGCCTCCAAATTAACTCTTCGTACACTGCACTTCAATCTTACATTAATAAACATCCTCTTGAGATTACTTATAAAGATTGTCATGAGTTCCTACAATTGACCACCACTGCAGACAAGCTTCACCTCTTATCTCAAGACCCTGATTTTGACTGGGCTCCAGCCAATCAACCTTTGCTAAACACATTTATCTCCTATCATGATGGGGCATCCAGCGCCTTAGTCAAGGAACTTGGACAATCCAACATGTGCTCTAACCTCTTTCTATATCATGGCCCATCAAGAATTCAATTCTATTGATCCTATTTTCCACTACATTGAGCACCTCACTAGCACTAATGATCCAGGACACAAAAGTAAGCCAAACCTTGCCTTATGACACATCATAGCCTATTTCCTGGAATCCAAATACAACCATCAATATCCTACCCCACCAAACTTTCAGCCTGCCTTATATACATTTAGCTCTTTCTACATTCTTCACAGTACTCATCTTCACCTGGGGCACAAAAAAGCTGAGGAAGTTGAGGAAGCGGCTCCTGCACCTTTTTTTGCACCTACTCCACTCTGCCAACACTCACATATGTGAAAGTTCGTTCGGGATGTTAAGCCCTATTAACTTAGTCCCAAGAACTAACCCGAGGGAGGGGGGGGTGAATTGTTGTTTAACAAATTCTTAGACAAAGAAAGAAAATCCACAAATCAAGATCACACCACAAAATACAATGTGGAATTTAAAAGTTGCGGAGAAGCAAGAAAAGAACACCAGAATTTTAGTAGTGGTGGTTCGGTCAACTCGACCATATGTCCATCTCTTGAGGGCACCTCCAAGTATTGCATCTACAAGACGTGAATTCTGCTCTTTAGCCCCACAGCTGAGGGAGAAGCCTCATCAAGAAACTCCTTTTTGCCCCCGGCCAGAGGCGAGAACCCACTCCTTTTCTTCCTCTGAAGCTACACGAGAACCACAACAAAAGCAAACGTCCTTACTCGTACCGACCTGTCACGGACGGAAACTCCAGACCGACAGACAAAGCATGAGCGATCCTCTGAGCAACCCTTGTGAACCCCTCACAAGCTCCCCGTCAAATAGTCTTACTCTCCCTCTCTCTCTTTCTCGTCCTAGAGTCTCTCTCTAGAGTAAGCGCCGTAGAGCCAAAGGTTTTTCAAACGTTGAAGAAGAGCTCCTTAACAATAAGAAGAGCTCAAGAGGAGCTCATCTAATTTGTCAAGTAGCCGACTTTATCGTCCTAGGCCGATATGGGAACATCGGCCTGGCGATTGTAAAGATCAAGGAAGATCGGCCAGAGACAGCGCTGGAACAATCGCTGGATGTTTGAAATTTGGCTTTTATCGTCCCGACCCGATCTCACGATCGTCTGGGCCGATTAGTTCAAATCAGGGTAAATCGTGCTGAGCCAGCCCATGGGACAGTCCTGGCCGATTGAAATTTGGCTTGTCTCGTCAGGCCGATGTCATACGAGTGTCTGGCGCGATCGGGCATCGTATCAATCATCCTTAATTACTCCCTTATTTCCACCTGATTAATTAAGGCATAATTTGATAAGTTTCGTCAGGCGATCTGGGAATCATCCTGGCCGATAATTTAAAATACAGTATGACCCTAAACTGTCATAAGGCGGCTATATCTCTTTCATTTTGGACTTATCATCGTCCTGGACGTGACAAACGTATCGTCGCATCGTCGATAGGTTATTGTCCGGCTGCACTTAGTTTAAGAATGCTTTCATTAGATTTCGTATTTTAAAGCGCGATCGGTCCAGGACGATATGAAATCGGACCCGGCCGATGTGGGTAAAACAGAAGTCTATCTTCAATGTGTGTGTGTGAGGGTTACTTAGGCATCAGTCTTTTTGATCATTACAAATAGACTCAAACGGTGAAAATAAAATTACAGACTGACTTAACCAAACCTAGCGCGATGCCTGAAACTTGGCCTTCTTCTTGATCGTCCGAGTCTTCGATTCCTGAAAGTTAGAAGCAACAGCTAGTGCCAGAGAAAAAGTGTTTGTACAATCATGAAGACATAAGACATGATAACTAGGTTTGCAACAATCTCCCTTTTTGATGCATGACAAGACCTAAGTATGAGAAAATTTTATTAACCACACAAGCAAGTGTTATAAACCAGACCCAACAGCTTTCTTCCTACAGCCTGCTGGCACCTTTTTGTCATACAAAAAGAGGGTCTATAAACATAGAAAAATATCACAAAAGACTAACAAGAGCCATTAAACAAGATTCAGGTAACTAAACAACAAAGACATACAGCACTAAAACAACGAGGATCCAATATCGAGATGGAGGTGGTGGAGGTGCTGCTGAAAGCAGGGTGTTGAAGTGTGGTGAACTGAGCACTTGAACGCAGGCGATGTCCTGGTCATGCTGCTCTGCTGCGCTGCTAGAGTACGAAACTTGTCAGCAAATGGCTAATCCTCAGCGCGGTGTTGGCTCGTGAGGGCGGGCAATGTCCTCTGAGCTGTTGCTGGCTCCTGAGCCAACAACTAGGCGTCAACCGAGGTCTCCCAACGATCAATACACTCTCAATCACTGATCAAGGGTGGAGTGGGCTGGTCGAGAGGGACAAGGATCAGGACTGGGAGCAGGAGCAGGAGCCTTCCTCCTCTCTAGCCCCACGACCTTCCCCATCCCAGGGTGGGAGCGAGTACTATGAGAGCAAATGAAGGAATTGTCTTGAGTAGTAGGTAGCGCATGACGGTCAGGATGAATTAGGGTATTCGGAGATTGTATTTTTTGTTTCAAGGAATATAGGCTGATGATAGTGTCCTAATGGCATAGATTGGGCTTTCCTTTATGCTTGGGTCGAAATCTGTAGGTTAGAGTGTCGATGTAGCGAAAGAGTAGATGTAGCGCATTGAAATTCTCTTGGGCCATAAATCGTAGTTAAGTAGTAGTAGGGCAGTAGGGGGTGATGTGAAATCTGGGTCCCGGCTTTTGCGGATTATGGATGTGCCGAAAGGAACATGTATGGATTGTCGCCAGCGCTCTTTGACCAGAGGCTATCTCTTCCACATGGAAACGTGTATTGGTCTGACGGACGATGTTGATTCGCCGTACGACAGTCAAAATCGAGATCAGATGCATATTTGGTGCAGCTTATCTCCAGTGGGGATCGCTGTTAAAAGATCAACAACAACTCCTGATATGTAATTTCGACAGGGCGTCGATTCACATAGGAGTCATGACTATGCAAGGGTGTGGTTAATGCGTAGGCTTAGCAAAAATTCAGTCGAGAAGTTCGGAAGAGAAGAGGAATGCGAGAGTGAGAATAAAACAAAGAGAGGTGTGGGCAAAAGGTCCATTACCAGGTATGAAGAGAATATCAGGATTAATTATCCGGAGAAGGGTGATGCCATCTCCTTGGTAGCGACTGATAGGCAGCTTATCTTCTGCCATCCCTCGAATTGAGGGTCCAAGCGTCCTCGAAGAACTCCCAGATGCCTTGACCAAGCGTTATCCTACCCGCCATTTGAGAGAGGTCGCTAGGAAAACACAGAGCGCAGAAGGAGGGGTGAGAACATGGCTCAAATTGGCCTGTAATTTCAAAGAACGGCCTATCGTCCTGATGAGTCGCAGAAGTCGCTCCAGGCCGATGGGTACAAATAAGTTGGCGTTATAGGCCCGACTTGTCATAAAAGGCGGTCCGATTCGTCTGGCAGTCAGATATCGCCAAGCGCCGACAGCACACCGGCGATCGCCCCGAGGAGTCAGGCCGAACGACGTTGAAAAGTCAGATACCGGCGCCGGTTGGTGTAATCGTCAGAGAATGCCAATATTGATCGTACCGGCCGAACTGTTAAAACGTTTTTAAATCTGCCACGTTGTATGGTCCAGGCGACAAGTGGTCGCACCCGGCCGATTGCCCAATAATGGATCAGTCCGGGGCTGATTATAAGATCAAATAACGTGCTGACACGTGGATGCGTCGGGAGATCCAGTGTAACGCAGGACGATGCACATAAAAATGCCATCGGCAGACAAAAACTGATACCAGGCCAGGACTATCCCAAGATTCGATTCAAATTTCGGCCAGGACGATATGGGATCCGTCCGGGGACGATGAAGTTAGGTTTTACAACAGAGGTCAGTAAGATGGATTTTGGAATCAGAATATTTGTCATAATTCGTCCAGATGAAAGGTTGAATCGGCGCAGGGACGTGGACTAGGAATTGAATTCAAGGAAAAGATGGTGATGAACACAGACCCTCAAAAAATAAACAAAGAAAAAATAGTCCAAAAACACAACAAAGAAAAATAAAAAAAAAAATGAGGGAAAAAATGAATATTTTGGATTTTAATCTTTTCTAATTTTTTTTTTTAGGAGCATCATATGAGAATCTTTAAAAATTAAACTTTTAAGCCCAAGAGACTCAAGAAGTTTAACAAATCACTCTCCCACATTTAAGAAGGTAGAAATATCTGATTTTGTTAACCTTGATCGGACATATCCTTCAAGGGTACAAAATTCTTTTGTGAAACCAAAAATCAACTTAGAATAACTAATCAGGGATAAACAGATGTCATTCAGACTGTGTTAACAAAGAAAATATTCTATATTTAATAACCAAGTAATGTTTTTCTCAATCATGGAATTAACAATCAAGCTTTGAAAACATCCACATGAATTAATGAGTTTTCTAAGTTTTTAAGAGTTTTGACCAAAGAAGGGAAAGCTTGCATTTAGTGGGCTCATTTTAATGCTCTTGTCAATTTTGATGTGTCTTTGAGCATGCTTTTGATTCAATTTGATACCTTTTGTGTATATAGCATTCATTTCAATTTTGGCTTTATGGCCTCTTTCCTTTTCAACTTTTTGCAAGCCAGAACTTCTTTAATATGCCTTAAAGAAAGAACTTAGTTGTGAGTATATCCTCCAGATTTAGAGAATAGGACTCTTCTCTAGCATAGGGAGACAATATACAACACAACTTCAGAAATCATGTGTTAAATGCAAGACAGGATTTAAAAAAACATTGAAAGATATATAGAACTTTAGGCTATTAATGCATAAGATAAATAATGTGCAAGATAAGAAAGGTATCATTAATTAAAAGGCTATGTGAGATATAACTGAGTTTAGACGTTTTGTTTTAGAGAAGAAATCATACCACTAAATTTAAAGTCTGAAGGGGGAAAACATCAACAGAAAGACATCCTTTTTAACCATTTTGAAAGCAAACCTAATCTCCAACAAACTCCAAATCAAAAGTTTATGGAAAGAGATTAATCTATGGAAAGCCAAAATTAAGATGCACGTGTAAACAAAACAAAACAAAAAAAAACATGAAAATAAAGCAGACTAAATCAATACAAAAGTGAGGCACAAAAACTAAAAAAAATAAAAAAGACACAACTCACAAACTACTGTTTCAAGGCAAGTGTAAGCCCGAGTTTAAGTAATTTTTGAGCTGCGAAGCCCCTTATGCCTCAGATTATCCTATGCCCAGAGGCTTTGGTGAGAGACACCTCAAAACTCCAGAAGTCAGATTTTAGGACCAATAGATTTGGGATCCTTCTAGAACAAGGTAGAAATGTAAGCAGTAAGGATATGCTGTGAATCAGGCATTTAGGTCTCCACACATGAGTACTTACGGTGAACGGGCAAGTGTGTGAGATGTGCTGCATGGGCACATGAGAAACATCTAATCTCAGGAAGGGTTTTCGTTAATGATTTGATTATAAGCTTCTTGCTAGGGTGTCTTGCTTAAGATATCATTAGTGGAAGTCATACACGATTTTTTCTTCATGTAGTCAAATCATTTTGATCCTCAATTTGGTTCTCTTTAATGCTCAAGTCGTACATCCTCAAATTTTTCTCCAATACTTAGATTCACTTTAAGATCAAAACTAGAGTGAGGTGTGTGAAAACTTTTAATGCATTAATGTTATTCCGAACCAATCCAAAATGCTTTCTTTTTCACTCATAAATTCTCAGGAGAGCCTGTTGATTTGACATCATCGGTTGCATGATCTTTGAGAAACAACTTCTGCTCTTTTTTGTAGATTTGAATGTTCTAATTTTAGGCTAGCAATGAGTTCTTAAGTTTTTTTGTATGATGCATGAGATTTTTTTCACAAATTTCATAACAATTCATCCATCAGGTTGGTGTTACATACCTCTTATCCTCATCACTTTGATTTTCTCCCATGAAACACAATTCGTAGTCTCTCCTCTGGGTTAGTCTCGAGAATCAGTACCAGATCCGTGCCCAAAACTCTTTGGATTTCTTCTTGTCTTCCTTGACTTGGCTTTCTGCTCACCTATTTTCCTTTTCTTTGCTTGTAAATGATCTTGAAGTGTAGGGCCAATCACATTTCACATGTCCCAGGTTTTCTGCATTACAAAACAAAACAACATCAGAAGATCCTTAAATATTTGTGATCGTCTTACCTTTCCTCCAATTTGTGGCATGGAGCTTTTTGTTTTCTTGAGAAGGCTTTTGAAGTTTCCTTTAGGCTGAAGGCAAGCATCATCACGCTTTCAGACCCTGGAAGATTGCGGAGATCCGATTTGTGTGCTTTAGTGCAGCATTCGATTTCTCCTTTTTTCCTTCTCACCTGTATCAATTGCTTTGATTCACCCTTTGGCTTGTAAGCAATGAGTGAGCAAGAGTTATTAATAGATAAGGTGTTCAAATACTTTGGTTCAGTCAATGGCAAGGTATTTTTGCATCATAAGCACGGAAGCAAGCTATCTCAAACTGTTAATTATTTCTATATTGAAAGCTCTTTTTCTTAGTGCATGCATGAAGTAACAATCTGAGTAAGACTAGTGTACATGTTGAAATCGATTCATGGGGTTTCATAACGAAAAAGTTTGTATCAGCAGAGAAAGTTCAAACGGGAATTGCTAAACTCTCATAGTACTTTCAAGGTGATGCTAATTTTCCCAAATCTCTTTACCAGTTTTGCAAAGTTGAAACACGC